>NW_023997515.1:0-21174 GCF_015586225.1 Lucilia sericata
AGTCTTTTTTATGAAATTTGCAGAGGTTGTCTCCGATTTTGGCTCATATCTCCATTATTTAAGGACAGATTTTGCTGATTTTAATTAGGAAACTTTCTGAAAGTATGTCTGACAGAATTATTGAAGATTTGGATCGTGAAGATATCTGGAGTTTTCAGAAAATTAATTTCAACAGACAGAAGGACGGACGGAAGAGAAGGACAGGACAGACGGACATATGGAAAGACAGGCAGGACGGAATGACGGACAGACAGAAAGAAAAAGAGAAATGGCTTAATCGACGACACTATCCATAAGGATTCAGAATATATGTATATTCCTTATAGACGCGGAAAATTATATTGTAGAAATTACAAACGGAATAACGAACTTATATGTCTATACCCTTCTCACGGCCCTCGGAGGCATGTTGCCTTGATGAAAGACCCCATCTTGGGTTGATTGAAATCCCGGGGAAAAGAGGTGGTACCACCAATATCTCTAGTATGTCGGGACTATAATCTGGTGATGATCAAATGTATCCTCGACCTTTCCATTAGACTGATTTGAGATGGGGTCAAATCAGAGAACCAAATAGTGCTGGTTACACGGGTGGCCAGTTACCCGCAGGACTTTCTCTTGTGCTGGTCAGTTGGTTGAGTTTCCTTCCGGATCCACGTTAGTGTCTGCGGTTTAATAAACCAAATTCCCGGGAAAAGAATGCGGTTAAATACTGATGCCACTATGAAATCTATAATTCGGTATAACTACGGTGCTGTTGTCGAAGTCAACAGATACCCCACATAGGAATGTCGAAGTGCTTTACGTGAGTACCTGCCGTCTTGGCCTATCTCACGATGGTCTTTTTCATCCACTGGGTAGCCTTGAGAAGGGTCTACCATCGCCCCTTCAATCTTCAATGAAGAAATCGGGATGTAAGCATCACTTCCGTTTACAACCACGCAGATGGGATGGCCCTCTATTGATTTGAAGTTTGTGCTTAATCACAGTGACACACTGTGGTAATTCGGATATGAACAGAGTTTACTCTGAACATATTTGGACTAGGAAGGAAATTTCAATGGTATCACGTGTATATCCATCATCATTCAACCCAGCACACTTCTCATTCATCCGACACATTCATAAGAGAAAAACATACAACACACTTATTCTAGGTAAACCCCAATCATATACAATTAACACCAACTCATTTCCAACGCTTAGTCCCACAGTCACTCCTCTGTGGGTATCTGTTGTTTCGGCAACAGCCGAAATATTGACTTTACCTTACAATCAGTCCTTTTAAACGCCTCTTGCTCTCCCCGCGAATTTGAGCTTAAACCACAGCCACTACGTGGATCCTGAAGGAACCTCAACCCAACTGACCAGTCAGGACATAGTCCTGCGGGCAACTGGATCTCTGGTTAGACCCCATGTCAAATCATACCAAGGACTAGCCGAGGAGTGAAATGACATCACTAGTTTATAGTCCCGGCAGACTAGAGGTACTGGTAGCACTTCTTTACCCCGGGATTGCAATACACCATGATGGAACATTTCATCATGGAAACATGCCCGGGGGGGACCCCACAGAGGAGTGACTGTGGGACTAAGATTTGGAAATGAGTTGGTGTATGATACAGAATGAATGTAGGGGTATACGGATCTTACCCGCCCATATACCTTAATGAGAGTGTCGGATGTTGTTCTGTATGAGGGTGTCTGATGAATGTCAAGTATGCTGGGTTGAATGGTGATGGATGAAAGATATCTTATAGAAGTGATACCAATGAATCTTCCTTCCTTATCCAGGTATATTCAGATTTCATACCAGTTTTACCACAGTGTGTTCGCTGTAAGTAAGAACAAAGTCCTCGGCTTATTTGGTGGATTCATGTTCCTTAATTGTGACCTATAGCGTGCGCAAAAGGTTTACATGGACACACAGACGGCCAGACGGACAGACATAGCTTAATCAGAATATCAGAATAAAATGTGGTTGTAGGATAAATATTTTTGGATTTTACAAACATCAGCACAAAACGCATATTAACCTTCCCACTATAGAGATTTATGGTATAAATATATCAAAAACTCTACTAACCAAAACTTCGAATTGCTAATTTCACCGAAAAATTAGAGATATCGAAATATAGGCAGGCCATTTGACCTATTGTAATATCTTCTAAGAACAATGATTAGAAACATCAACCACCGCCTTTTACCAGAAACAGTTCAGATCAAACAGGGGCTTGAGTATTTTGAATACTCTACAAGTAAACAACCACAGTTCGTATTTTTATAACCTCTACCACCATCAGTCGTGATAGGCATCATATATAATATTGTAATTCCGTGTGTAACATCAAAAAATATACATCTAAGATCAAAAAAAAAATATAATATATTCTGGGTCCGTCTGTCTGCGAGCAAAAAACACGCTCTACCAAATTCAAAGGAAATATTTACTATTTTCCTAAACTGTTTGGTAGTGAAAATAAGCAAAATCGGTTCTCAACTTATAAAGTTATAAGTAAAAATTTCAGACTACCTATTATAAATGAATTTTTTTTCTAATTCTTAAATAATTTTCCCAGAATTTACAAAATATATTATAATTTCACATATTTTTCTGTATATAGATAAATCGTTTACAAATTTCTTTTCGATATTGTTCTAGGCAAAAGACTGCCGTTAATTGCTGCACTGGCAATTATCATATTCGAATCATATAAATCCACACTTTGAGCAAATGAACATAAGGCATAAATTTATTCCAAAATTGATCGTTCAGAGTGAAATTTTTGCAATAATACGAAAAGTTCTATTTAAAAAGCAAAAGAAACAAAAAGTTTAGAATATTCTAGTTACAAATAAATAAAACAATAATTACCGCTTTAAAGGGACACTGACGCGGCAAATTCACCGTTCTTCTAATTTCTGTTAACAATTTATCTACCAGCGGTATATTAATTCGGGTTCTTATTACATCACAAGCGCTTAATTTTACATCAATTAAACGTATAGATTTGTTCATTGAAATTGGTATGATATCGATTAAATAGCGTATGATAAAATTCTTATTCATAGATTTACTGAATATAATGTTTGCAGTGAAGGCGTAGTTATTTGGGGCCAATTTGGTTACAATACATTCAAAGTTTTTAACACCATTTGCAATTGGCAAACAGGAGACATTGTTTATTATGAAATTATAGGTGCTGGTGTTAACCTTAAGCAAGCAAATTATATTTTATTATTTAATTTAATTTTTAGTATTATTAAACTTACCATAAGAGAATTGTCCAAAACTAATAAGGGAAATATTATTAATATCGTTTTAAACAACATTGTTGAGCTATTTTGTTAAGAATAAATGCTAGATTTTGTGCATGAATCAATAACATTTTTCATTGATGTTTAAAATTGCATAAATTTTCTATTATAATAATTGCACTTCACTCTCAAATGATTATAATTAAGTTAATATAAATTTTGTATTCAAATCCATTTAATATAATATTTTTTATTTACTCACAGTTTAGATTAACTGTAGGGAATAGAGATCGGTATTAATAACTGCCATGGGCACTAAAAGATGAACTATTTAAATTTACCTTATCAGATAATGTCACCCTAATTGCGTTATGTATGCACTCTCAACTTTTGATGTCTTCAATCCATTCAAGATTTTACGTGACGGCGCGAACTTTCTAATGTCATTAATGTCATGTTTGTGTGTGTATATTGCTCTTGTATTTGTAAACTAAATAATTAAATAATTAATTAATTAACTAACAAACAAACAAAACAACAACTAACTAACGAAACGAACGAACGAACGAACGAAACGAACGAAAAGAAACGAACGAACGAACGAACGAACGAACGAACGAAGAAAGAACGAACGAACGAACGAAACGAACGAACGAAAAAACGAAAGAACGAACGAACGAACGAACGAACGAACGAACGAACGAACGAACGAAACGAACGAACGAACGAAGAAAAACGAACGAACGAAAACGAACAAAGAACGAACGAACGAACGAAACGAACGAACGAACGAACGAAAACGAAAACGAACGAACGAACGAACGAACGAACGAAAGAACGAACGAACGAACGAACGAACGAACGAACGAACGAACGAACGAAGAACGAAACGAACGAACGAACGAAACGAACGAAGACGAACGAACGAAGAACGAACGAACGAAAACGAACGAACGAACGAGAAGAACGAACGAAACGAAACGAACGAACGAACGAACGAACGAACGAACGAACGAACGAACGAACGAACGAAACGAACGAACGAAACGAACGAACGAAGAAAACGAAAACGAAGAACGAAACGAACGAACGAAAACGAACGAAACGAACGAAACGAACGAAAGAACGAACGAACGAAAGACGAACGAACGAACGAAAAAACGAACAAGAACGAACGAACGAACGAAACGAACGAACGAACAACGAAAACGAACGAACGAAACGAACGAAAGAACGAACGAAGAACGAACGAACGAAGAACGAACGAACGAAAGAACGAACGAACGAACGAACGAACGAACGAACGAACGAAAGAACGAACGAAACGAACGAACGAACGAAAACGAACGAACGAACGAACGAACGAACGAACGAACGAACGAACGAACGAAACGAACGAACGAACGAACGAACGAACGAACGAACGAACGAACGAACGAACGAAACGAAACGAACGAAAACGAACGAACGAACGAACGAACGAACGAACGAACGAACGAACGAACGAACGAACGAACGAACTAACGAACGAACGAAGAACGAACGAACGAACGAACGAACGAACGAACGAACGAACGAAGAAACGAACGAAACGAACGAACGAACGAAGAACGAACGAACGAAACGAACGAACGAAACGAACGAACGAACGAACGACGAACGAACTAACGAACGAACGACGAACGAACTAACGACGAACGAACTAACGAACTAACAACGAACGAACTAACGAACGAACGAACGAACGAACGAACGAAACTAACGAACTACTAAACGTAACGAACTAACTAACTAACTAACTAACTAACTAACTAACTAACTAACAACTAAACTAACTACTACTAACGAACTAACTAACTAACTATCTATCTAACTAACTAACTAACTACTAACTAACTAATTCGTGATCAAATTTATCCTCGGCCTTTCTTTGGAATGATGAAAAAGGGGGTCAAACCAGAGCACCACATAATCTGGTACTGCGGGCGGCCGTTTGCACGCAGGACTTCGTCCTAGCTAGTCAGTTGGTTGAGGTTCCTTCGGGATCCACGTACTGGCTGTGGTTTTTAAATCAAAATTCGCCGGTAGGTTTGCTTACTTAAAATTTTTTTACACGGTGATATATAGCTTTTTCTGGATAAGTTTCCTAGAAACCAGGAGCGGTATAAACCTCTGGATTAATAAAATGTTGAGTATGTTTCAGTTTATTATAAAACATGCTCAACTTATAACAGAAGGTCCTTGTGGCCAGTGAAATAAGTGTGACTAATTAAACATAGATCTATGTTTCGAAATACAAATTACGGTCCTAGGGACGTTGTTGCCGATACAACAGAACCATCTCAGTAGTGCGGTTGGGCTACTTAAGAGGTCAAGGAATGCATTGGGGTGAGTCTTTGGATGATGTGAATGTTCTAGGGATATGAGTACTTGTCATAACATCAATCGGGTTTAATGTTACGTTGTCTATGATTGCCTTTTTCTTGTCAGGGTTCGATTGAGCTTGATTTATGATACCTGTCAGTCCTCAACGGGAATACTATAGCAAGAGATTAGATAACTGGAATACTTGAGTTTCTTGTACGTGGACCAAGACCTAAGATTTTCCTTGCAGGTCCAGAATTTCTTTCGCCTAGAGGGAGAGGCATAGGAAATGGGAGAGGAAGGTACTGGTTAGGTTCCTGGGTCTAAGCCGTATGCTAGGACCTGATCGCATCTACCGTCGTCCTTACTGTAAGTCCACATATAAGACGATAGATTTTTAGAGGATCGATACTTTTATGTTTGAGAAGGGTACGAAATTCATTTAGAAGGCTCATTCTCTAGAGAACAGCCTTGTTGAGAGGTTGTTTTACTTTGATGTGTGATATGGAAACTATCCGGACGTCTCACTATCGACCGATCGACCTTCATTCTCTAAATGAGTCAAATTCTCTTTACGAGGGTACAAACCTTCTATTTTGTCATAGGAGGATAAATTCTTGGTTGTGGATCTTCTTCTTTTGTACATAATTTTGCTTTCTATTCCTTTTTTAATGAATTTTGAATGGGAATAAATAAATGAAAAAAATCTGCTTCCAATTTTTTGTTTATTTTTTGCTAAATGTAAAAAATAAATTTTAGTGATTTTTAAACTTTGGAACAATTGCACCTTTAGCCACAATATTTCCCATTATCTTCTTGCCATCGTATAAACTCCATTACTGAAGTAAAATTAACATACGGCAATGATGTAGCCAAAAATTTATCACTATACGAAAGATTTTTAATTTCATATAAGAAATCCTAAATAAAACAGAAATACCATGACTAAATATTCGAAAATACTTTAAGATCGCATTTATCTTACCTCTTTGAACGGACACTGATAGGGAAAATTACCCGCTCGTCTAATTTCCTGAGCGAGATATTTGATCATGGGTAATTCATAGTTTACTGATAAATCATCGCAACCTTTAAATGTTAAATCAATGAAATGTATTGTTTGATTTTTTGACTTTGGTATTGCATCGATTAGAATACGCATTGAAAATTGTTTTCCTACATTTTTTATCAAACATCATGCGTATGGTGAAGAGATACGAACTAGTTTTCACCTTCATGTAAGCACATTCTAGTAACTTTAAAGCATTTGAAAGTTTTTTACAAGTGAAACTATAATATTCCAATTCGTAACTTCTACTTAGGAACTGCAAATAAGAAAGGAATGTAAACGGAAAAGTTAACCAACGAAACATTTAGATAGAAAAGTTTAACAGATGAAACTTTTTCTATTGAAAAGTTTAACAAACGAAAGCTTTTCTTAGAAAAGTTTCAAAAACGCAAGCTTTTCTATAAAAAAGTGTAACAAACGAAAGCTTTTCTATAAAAAAGTTTAATAAACAAAAGCATTTCTATAGAAAAGTTTAACAAAAGAACGCTTTTCTAAAGAAAATTTTAACAAAATAAAGCTTTTCTATAGAAAAGTTTAACAAACAAAAGCTTTTCTATAGAAAAGTTTTTAACAAACGAAAGCTTTTCTATAGAAAAGTTTAACAAACTAAAACTTTTCTTTAGAAAAGTTTAACAAACAAAAGCTTTTCTATAGACAAATTTACTACGAAAGCTTTTCTATAGAAAAATTTGAGGATGCGAACATTTTTTATAGAAAGTTCAACCAAGGAAAGTTTTTCCTTTTTTTTGTTAAACTATCCCACGGGAACGTTTTCGTTGGCTAAACTTTTCTATAGAAAAATTTTCTTTGTTTGAACTTTTCTATATAAACTTTTATAGAAAAGTTTAACACACAAAAGCTATTCTGTGGTAGAACTTGAGGAAAGTTTTATTTATAAAAGTTTTCTTTATAAAAGTTTTCTTTTGTAGAACTTTTCCATAGACAAGTTTAGCACTTTTCTGTGGTCGAACTTTAGAAAAATTTTCGAAATAAGAATATTAAATAATTTTACTTACTTGAGTTGAGTTTTGCAGATATAATATTATAAAAAATATCAACAAATATTTTGACATTTCTTTAAATTTTGAGTGAATTTTGAAAACTATTATTATTGATTGAAAGTTTGAACTACAACTAAATGAACATGAAGTTTATTATTAAAATACATATAAAAATATATAAATTAAATATATTTAGCACTACTTATACCCTACTGTAGTGGGAAGGTTATAATGCGTTAATGCTAATGTTTGTAACACCCAAAAAATTATACCATAAATACACAAAACTGGTATAGATATCATATGCTAGACCACAACTACACTTTCTTATATATTTTAAATCAATGTTTAATATTTAATTTAAATTATGTTTAATAATTTGTATGCTTTCAACATTTATAAAGCTTTAAAAAATTAATATAAAAGCTAATTAAATAAATAATTTTCCAGCTGAATAATTCTTTTCATACATTATTATAAATATTGGATTCATTTTTTTTTTCCTTTTTAAGTAATTTAAAAATATTTGCTATTTTAATAAAAACAATTATATAAACAAAGAAACAAAATAAATCGAATCAGTTAATAACAATGACCTAAAAATATAAGTAAATTTATAAAATGCTATTTAATAGATACAAACCAGACTATATAATTAATACTAATCTGTATTTGCAAAAAAAAATATTTAAAAATTTGCAATGTGTTAAACACATGTTCTGAATAGTATAACAGAACTTCTCACTTTATTATTTCGTATACAAAGTTATTGAAATTCCAGCATAATGTTTATTTAATGTAGTTACAACGTTTTTTTCTCCTTTAAACTTCAAATACCTGTTAGAAAAGTTCTGTACGTGTCTTGAAAAGTCGTCAGACAAAGTAATGGAAATATGCAATATTAACAGCATCAATGGAAACAGAAAACCAACTGGAAAACAAGAACATATAGTTTGTTACGATTATGGTTAAGTAAGTGACTACTATTCATTTGAATAAATACAGAGTAGTACTGCAGCAACGTCAAGGATGATAAAAATGATGTGATGTTTGATTATTTGTATGTACAGTGAGCCACAAAAGTTTAGCACACATAACACTCAATACTTCAATACTAAAGCCAAATGAAAATTTTAAAAAATTAAAGCTTTTCAAAAGATAAGCGTAAGAACTGAAAGTTTAATAAACGAAAGCTTATTGAATACTAGAAAAAGCTGAACAAGCAAAAACTTTGCTATAGAAAAGTTAAACCAATAAAAACTTTTTGAAGTTTAGCAATCGAATTTTTTTTTAATTAGTTTAACAAGTGAAAAGATTGTCAAACGAAAGCTATTCGGTAGACAAGTTCATCAAATAAAAGTTATTTTATAGAAAAGCTTATAATTCTCTTTAGATAAGTTTCAAAACAAAAACTTTTAAGAAGCAAAAACTCTTTCATAGAGAAGTTTAACAAACGAAAGCTTTTCTGAAAAAATATTAGAAAACGAAACCTTTTCTGTAGAAAAGATAAGCAAACGAAAGCTTTTCTATAAAAAGATAAGCAAACGAAAGCTTTTCTATAAAAAGATCAGCAAATGAAAACTTTTCTATAGAAAAGTTAAACAAACAAAAACTTTTGGAAGTTTAGCGACAAAATTTCTTAAAAACTTTTTACAAGTGAAAACTTTTCTATAGAAAAAAGAAAAAAGCTATTCAGTAGAAAAGTTCATCAACTAAAAACTTTTGTATAGAAACGTTTATAGTTTTCTTTAGATAAGTTTGACAAACAAAAACTTTTAACATGCTAAAACTTTTCTATAGAAAAATCAAACGAAAGCTTTTCTATAGAAAAGTTGATCAAACTAAAGCTTTTCCATAGAAACGTTTTTCAAACGAATGATTTTCTATTTTTATCAAACGAAAGCTTTCGTTTCTATTAACAAGTTTATCTATCGAAAACCTTTCTATAGAAAAGAAGTTTATCAGACGTTAGCTTTTCTATATTAATGCTTATCAAACGAAATCTTTTCTATAAAAAGTTTAACAATTGAAAGCTTTTGTATAGAAAAGTTTAACAATTGAAGGCTTTTCAAAAGAAAAGTTTAACAATTGAGAGCTTTTCTATAGAAAAGTTTAACAATTGAAAGCTTTTCTATTGAAAAGTTTCACAATTGAAAGCTTTTCTATAGAAAAGTTTCACAATTTAAAGCTTTTCTATAGAAAAGTTTCACAATTTAAAGCTTTTCTATAGAAAAGTTTCACAATTTAAAGCTTTTCATAGAAAAGTTTCACAATTGAAAGCTTTTCTGTAGAAACCCTTATAAAAAGTTTAACAACCGAAAACTTTTCTATAGAAATTTTATCAAACCAAAACGTTTCTATAGAAAACTTTAACAATCGAAAACTTTTCTATAGAAAACTTTTCTATAGAAAACTTTAATAATCGAAAGCTTTTTTATAGAAAACTTTAACAAACGAAAGCTTTTCTATAGAAAACTTTAACAATTGAAAGCTTTTCCATAGAAATTTTAACAATCGAAAACTCTTCTATAGAAAAGTTATATAAACAAAAAGTAAACGAATACTTTTCTATAGAAACGAAAGCTTTTCTATAGAAAAGTTAAACAAACAAAATCTTTTGGAAGTTTAGCAAGGAAATTTCTCAAAAAAGTGAAAACCTATTCTGTAGAAACTTTTGTATAGAAGCGTTTATAGTTTTCTTTACATAAGTTTAACAAACAAAAACTTTTAGATAGAAAAGTTTTTCAAACGAATGTTTTCTATAGAAAAGTTTATCAATCGAAAACTTTTTTATAGAAAAGTTTATCAAACGAAGTTTTAAAGTTTAACAAGTGAAAGCTTTTTTGTACAAAATTTTAATAATCTAATGCTATCAATAGAAAATTTAGCAGCCGAAAGCTTTAATATTAACATTTTCGAGCACTGTACTTTATCAACAATCATGTTGTGCAGTGTAGTAAAGAGATTTACTCTTTACAAGTACTTGAGTACTTGCCACATTTGTTGTAGGTATAAATAACTACCAGTATGCTAGCAACTATTAGCATCTTATTTCATGTTTGCCGGTAGCAGACTAAAAGCTGCAACAAAATTTAAACATGCTTTTTGCTGATCTGCTGTCGACGATGAGCATGACGATTGTGATGAAGAGGATGATGGCAATCTGCTAAAATTGCAACGGATGCAGACAACGTCAACAAATATTAAATATCATATGTATGTACTGTATTGCAGCTCAATGCAAAACATGCACCCATACCATTACCACAATGTACATATTTTAAGTTCACGTCCATAGATGAAAGGAACATTTGCATTATCAGCTTCAATGCTTCAGATATGCAAATATAAAAGATGTACTACGTTTGTTACGATTTCTTTCGGTTTTATTTTCGTTTCCTTACAAGTTCGAACAAAAATATCGAATATAAACATGGAATATGTTGGAGAATGACAAGTCACTATATAAAAACTGACTGCATAAACTGCAAAACTTGTCTAAAGTTTCATAGACTTCTGTATAAACTTACAAATGTAAATATACTTCAGATATTTTCCAATACAGCCATATGATAAAAAAGCCAGGTTAAGGACATTTTGAACATTTTATATTTAATGTAACTCTAAGTGAACTAAATACTGTGACGATGTAGATACAGGGACGTGAAAATAGTTAGTTAGTCAGTGAGTTAGTTAGTTAGTTAGTTAGTTAGTTAGTTAGTTAGTCAGTGAGTAGTTAGTTAGTTAGTTAGTTAGTTAGTTAGTTAGTTAGTTAGTTAGTTAGTTAGTTAGTTAGTAGTTAGTTAGTTAGTTAGTTAGTTAGTAGTTAGTTAGTTAGTTAGTTAGTTAGTTAGTTAGTTAGTTAGTTAGTTAGTTAGTTAGTTAGTAGTTAGTTAGTTAGTTAGTTAGTAGTTAGTTAGTTAGTTAGTTAGTTAGTTAGGTTAGTTTAGTTAGTTAGTTAGTAGTTAGTTAGTTAGTTAGTTAGTTAGTAGTTAGTTAGTTAGTTAGTTAGTTAGTTAGTTAGTTAGTTAGTTAGTTAGTTAGTAGTTAGTTAGTTAGTTAGTTAGTTAGTTAGTTAGTTAGTTAGTTAGTTAGTTAGTTAGTTAGTTAGTTAGTTAGTAGTTAGTTAGTTAGTTAGTTAGTTAGTTAGTTAGTTAGTTAGTTAGTTAGTTAGTAGTTAGTTAGTTAGTTAGTAGTTAGTTAGTTAGTTAGTTTAGTAGTTAGTAGTTAGTTAGTTAGTTAGTTAGTTAGTTAGTTAGTAGTTAGTAGTTAGTACTTAGTTAGTTATAGTTAGTACTTAGTTAGTTAGTCTATAGTCTAGTCTATAGTCTAGTCTATAGTCTAGTCTATAGTCTAGTCTATAGTCTAGTCTATAGTCTAGTCTATAGTCTAGTCTATAGTCTAGTCTATAGTCTAGTCTATAGCCTAGTCTATAGTCTAGTCTATAGTCTAGTCTATAGTCTAGTCTATAGTCTAGTCTATAGTCTAGTCTATAGTCTAGTCTATAGTCTAGTCTATAGTCTAGTCTATAGTCTAGTCTATAGTCTAGTCTATAGTCTAGTCTATAGTCTAGTCTATAGTCTAGTCTATAGTCTAGTCTATAGTCTAGTCTATAGTCTAGTCTATAGTCTAGTCTATAGTCTAGTCTATAGTCTAGTCTATAGTCTAGTCTATAGTCTAGTCTATAGTCTAGTCTATAGTCTAGTCTATAGTCTAGTCTATAGTCTAGTCTATAGTCTAGTCTATAGTCTAGTCTATAGTCTAGTCTATAGTCTAGTCTATAGTCTAGTCTATAGTCTAGTCTATAGTCTAGTCTATAGTCTAGTCTATAGTCTAGTCTATAGTCTAGTCTATAGTCTAGTCTATAGTCTAGTCTATAGTCTAGTCTATAGTCTAGTCTATAGTCTAGTCTATAGTCTAGTCTATAGTCTAGTCTATAGTCTAGTCTATAGTCTAGTCTATAGTCTAGTCTATAGTCTAGTCTATAGTCTAGTCTATAGTCTAGTCTATAGTCTAGTCTATAGTCTAGTCTATAGTCTAGTCTATAGTCTAGTCTATAGTCTAGTCTATAGTCTAGTCTATAGTCTAGTCTATAGTCTAGTCATAGTCTAGTCTATAGTCTAGTCTATAGTCTAGTCTATAGTCTAGTCTATAGTCTAGTCTATAGTCTAGTCTATAGTCTAGTCTATAGTCTAGTCTATAGTCTAGTCTATAGTCTAGTCTATAGTCTAGTCTATAGTCTAGTCTATAGTCTAGTCTATAGTCTAGTCTATAGTCTAGTCTATAGTCTAGTCTATAGTCTAGTCTATAGTCTAGTCTATAGTCTAGTCTATAGTCTAGTCTATAGTCTAGTCTATAGTCTAGTCTATAGTCTAGTCTATAGTCTAGTCTATAGTCTAGTCTATAGTCTAGTCTATAGTCTAGTCTATAGTCTAGTCTATAGTCTAGTCTATAGTTAGTCTATAGTCTCGTCTATAGTCTAGTCTATAGTCTAGTCTATAGTCATAGTCTAATAGCTAGTCTATAGTCTAGTCTATAGTCTAGTCTATAGGTCTAGTGTCTATAGTCTAGTCTATAGTCTAGTCTATAGTTAGTCTATAGTCTAGTCTATAGTCTAGTCTATAGTCTAGTCTATAGTCTAGTCTATAGTCTAGTCTATAGTCTAGTCTATAGTCTAGTCTATAGTCTAGTCTATAGCTAGTCTATAGTCTAGTCTATAGTCTAGTTATAGTCTAGTCTATAGTCTATTATATAGTCTAGTCTAGTCTATAGTCTATTATATAGTCTATTATATAGTCTAGTCTACTGTCATAGTCTATTATATAGTCTAGTCTATAGTCTAGTCTATACTCTAGTCTATAGTCTAGTCTATAGTCTACTCTATAGTCTAATCTATAGTTTAATCTATTAGTTCAGTCTATAGTCTAGTCTATAGTCTAGTCTATAGTCTAGGCTATAGTCTATATTTTAGTCTATATTCTAGTCCATAGTCTAGTCCATAGTCTAGTCCATAGTCTAGTCTATAGTCTTGTCTGTAGTCTGGTCTATTTTGCAGTCTATAAGCTAGTCTATAACCTACCTTATATAGTTAGTTAGTACTTTTGCTCTTCATTACAAATTCGACATTGAACGAGTTCGGTTTTAAAGCTCCCTTGCAGTTTGATCCACACTCATATAAAACCTTTTCGTCTGATATGACCCTTATTGATTTCCGACTTTCAGAAAATATTTTAACATATGTTGTCTCCATATTTAATCCTGTTCCTTTTAGACAACTCCGTTACAGCTTCGTGTTTGGTAAAACTGTATTCGCACACCAAATAGGAATTATAACTACGACTCTGAAAACACTCTTAGTACTTAGAGTACAGAAATTGACACCATTTGTTTTTGTGCTTACACTGCATCTGGGTTGCTCGCATATATGTAAATGTGTTTGTCTGGCTGCCTTGTCTTTATATTGTACATCTGGGCCACCATTAAAAAATTGTGTTACCATTACTAGTTTCTTTGTTTTTCTCTCAATGCTACGTGCAGTATTGGACTTGGATTTTTCGTAACTAATGGTTACCATGTAAAAACAACATATTTGCTTCCAGTTTTTAACATTTGCTATGGAAATGAGTAATATCTACTTGATTCATCAATTTGGTTTAAATAAATTCAAGATAATTGTTATGTTTATGGACCAAATGATCTTTTAATAAAATTAAACGATGGAAATGTATGTGAAGCAAATATCATATTGTGTAGTATTGGTGGCGCAAGTGTAATTAAATTTTTGCCGTATTAGTCGTTCAATAGGTTTTTCGATCAGTTCAAATAGAGTATTTTGGTTTCGTCATTGCTGAATGAAGTATTGAATAGTTTTTTCTGAACTTTTTTTACTCTGACATTGCACTTCATATGCATATGTATGTTGATAAGTATGTAAGGAAGTAGATACATACATATGTATGTGTAAAAGTACATTTGAATTTACTAGATGATAAAACGTACTCTTTGCTTTTAATGGGACATCATTGGCCATGAATTTTCTTTGTCAGTTACTATAAGTAACTAAAGTTTTCATTTTTATCTTTTTCGAACATATTACTGTCAAAATTCATAGCAGTTCTAATATTTGCAAGTCAACTATGAGTGTTGAAATCCTTTTCTTAAGAGGGCCTTATAATGGTACTCGGGATTATAATATATTACTCACTCAAATCTCTTGTTAGCAGCCTTCATATGGGGCTAAATAGATCCTATAATTGATCTAAATCCAGCGCAATCTTGTTCAGAAGTTGGTCAATTATGGGAACTGCGGTAAGTATATTTTCACTAACCGCTAAGCTCTTTTACATAATTCACCATTATTATACTTTGACGTTCATTAATTCCTTTTATAAAAAACTTCTGCTGTTAATTATATAAAAAACCATTAATTTATTTTGTATTTAAATTTGAATAAACATATTGCTCGATAACTTATTATATGCACCATATTGTTTGTGCCACAATATTATATTAAACTTATATCTTAATTACACTCGCAAAACTTTACGTTTGTTGTTATTTTATATTTAATCTGCAAAAATAACAATATAGTTTTTTTTTAATTATGTAAACTTTATAAAATCTTTATACATAATTACAAAAGTTTTTAATAAAGCTAAAAATTTTGCAACTTTCAGTTAAAGTATAATTATGAACGATTATTTTTTTTTTCAGGATAAAGGGCCACCGACACAAGTGATGCCGCCATAAGTTATATTGTTAAAGAATACATTTTAGGTTTTACATGACAAAAAAAAAAAAGAAAAAACTTGCAAATTAATTTGGGAATAATTTAAGGGAAAATGGAGTGAATTTTTAAGGGAAAATAAGTTAGAGTGTTATATTCGGCTATAACGAAACTTAAATACCCTCCAGTTATTCGATAGTAGCATAACAGCGCCTTTAGATATGCTATACTGTAATGTCTAAAATAGTATGTAAGATTGTGTGTCATGCACAATGTCACACAAGTGTGTGTTATAAGAACACACTAGTCTAGCCTAGTATAATGTATAGTCTAGTATATAGTCTAGTCAATAGTCTAGTCAGTAGTCTAGTCAATAGTCTAGTCTATAGTTTAGTCTATAGTCTAGTCTATAGTCTAGTCTATAGTCTAGTCTATAGTCTAGTCTATAATCCAGTCTATAGTCTATACAGTCTAATCTATTGTATAGTCTAGTCTAAAGTCTAGTCTAAAGTCTAGTCTAAAGTCTAGTCTATAGTCTAGTCTATAGTCTAGTCTAAAGTCTAGTCTATAGTTAGTCTATAGTCTATATACAGTCTAATCTATAGTATAGTTTAGTCTAAAGTCTAGTCTATAGTCTAGTCTATAGTCTAGTCTATAGTCTAGTCTATAGTCTAGTCTATAGTCTAGTCTAGTCTAGACTAGTCTAAAGTCTAGTCTATAGTCTAGTCTAAAGTCTAGTCTATAGTCTAGTCTATAGTCTAGTCTATAGTCTAGTCTATAGTCTAGTCTATAGTCTAGTCTATAGTCTCGTCTATAGTCTCGTCTATAGTCTAGTCTATAGTCAAGTCTATAGTCAAGTCTTTAGTCTAGTCTATAGTCTAGTCTATAGTCTAGTCTATCGTCTCGTCTATAGTCTCGTCTATAGTCTAGTCTATAGTCAAGTCTATAGTCAAGTCTTTAGTCTAGTCTATAGTCTAGTCTATAGTCTAGTCTATCGTCTAGTCCATAGTCTAGTCTGTAGTCTAGTCTATCGTCTAGTCTATAGTCTAGTCTATAGTCTAGTCTATAGTCAAGTCTATAGTCAAGTCTTTAGTCTAGTCTATAGTCTAGTCTATAATGTAGTCTATCGTCTAGTCTATTGTCTAGTCTATAGTCTAGTCTATCGTCTAGTCTATAGTCTAGTCTATAGTCTAGTCTATAGTCCTAGTATATAGTCTAGTCTACAGTCTAGCCTACAGTCTAGTCTATAGTCTAGTCTATAGTCTAGTCTAGTCTAGTCTATAGTCTAGTCTATAGTCTAGTCTATAGTCTAGTCTATAGTCTAGTCTATAGTCTAGTCTAGTCTAGTCTATAGTCTAGTCTATAGTCTAGTCTATAGTCTAGTCTATAGTCTAGTCTATAGTCTAGTCTATAGTCTAGTCTATAGTCTAGTCTATAGTCTAGTCTATAGTCTAGTCTATAGTCTAGTCTATAGTCTAGTCTATAGTCTAGTCTATAGTCTAGTCTATAGTCTAGTCTATAGTCTAGTCTATAGTCTAGTCTATAGTCTAGTCTATAGTCTAGTCTATAGTCTAGTCTATAGTCTAGTCTATAGTCTAGTCTATAGTCTAGTCTATAGTCTAGTCTATAGTCTAGTCTATAGTCTAGTCTATAGTCTAGTCTATAGTCTAGTCTATAGTCTATCTATAGTCTATAGTCTAGTATAGTCTAGTCTATAGTCTAGTCTATAGTCTAGTCTATAGTCTAGTCTATAGTCTAGTCTATAGTCTAGTCTATAGTCTAGTCTATAGTCTAGTCTATAGTCTAGTCTATAGTCTAGTCTATAGTCTAGTCTATAGTCTAGTCTATAGTCTAGTCTATAGTCTAGTCTATAGTCTAGTCTATAGTCTAGTCTATAGTCTAGTCTATAGTCTAGTCTATAGTCTAGTCTATAGTCTAGTCTATAGTCTAGTCTATAGTCTAGTCTATAGTCTAGTCTATAGTCTAGTCTATAGTCTAGTCTATAGTCTAGTCTATAGTCTAGTCTATAGTCTAGTCTATAGTCTAGTCTATAGTCTAGTCTATAGTCTAGTCTATAGTCTAGTCTATAGTCTAGTCTATAGTCTAGTCTATAGTCTAGTCTATAGTCTAGTCTATAGTCTAGTCTATAGTCTAGTCTATAGTCTAGTCTATAGTCTAGTCTATAGTCTAGTCTATAGTCTAGTCTATAGTCTAGTCTATAGTCTAGTCTATAGTCTAGTCTATAGTCTAGTCTATAGTCTAGTCTATAGTCTAGTCTATAGTCTAGTCTATAGTCTAGTCTATAGTCTAGTCTATAGTCTAGTCTATAGTCTAGTCTATGTCTAGTCTATAGTCTAGTCTATAGTCTAGTCTATAGTCTAGTCTATAGTCTAGTCTATAGTCTAGTCTATAGTCTAGTCTATAGTCTAGTCTATAGTCTAGTCTATAGTCTAGTCTATAGTCTAGTCTATAGTCTAGTCTATAGTCTAGTCTACAGTCTAGTCTATAGTCTAGTCTATAGTCTAGCCTCAGTCTAGTCTATAGTCTAGTCTATAGTCTAGTCTATAATCTAGTCTATAGTCTAGTCTATAGTCTAGTCTATAGTCTAGTCTATAGTCTAGTCTATAGTCTAGTCTATAGTCTAGTCTATAGTCTAGTCTACAGTCTAGTCTACAGTCTAGTCTATAGTCTAGTCTATAGTCTAGTCTATAGTCTAGTCTATAGTCTAGTCTATAGTCTAGTCTATAGTCTAGTCTATAGTCATAGTCTATAGTCTAGTCTATAGTCTAAGTCTATAGTCAGTCTATGTCTAGTCTATAGTCTAGTCTATAGTCTAGTCTATAGTCTAGTCTATAGTCTAGTCTATAGTCTAGTCTTAGTCTAGTCTATAGTCTAGTCTATAGTCTAGTCTATAGTCTAGTCTAATAGTCTAAGTCTATAGTCTAGTCTATAGTCTAGTCTATAAGTCTAGTCTATAGTCTAGTCTATAGTCTAGTCTATAGTCTAGTCTCTAGTCTAGTCTATAGTCTAGTCCTATAGTCTAGTCTATAGTCTAGTCTATAGTCTAGTCTATAGTCTAGTCTATAGTCTAGTCTATAGTCTAGTCTATAGTCTAGTCTATAGTCTAGTCTATAGTCTAGTCTATAGTCTAGTCTATAGTCTAGTCTATAGTCTAGTCTAGTCTATAGTCTAGTCTATAGTCTAGTCTATAGTCTAGTCTATAGTCTAGTCTATAGTCTAGTCTATAGTCTAGTCTATAGTCTAGTCTATAGTCTAGTCTATAGTCTAGTCTATAGTCTAGTCTATAATCTAGTCTATAGTCTAGTCTATAGTCTAGTCTATAGTCTAGTTTATAGTCTAGTTTATAGTCTAGTCTACAGTCTAGTCTATAGTCTAGTTTATAGTATAGTTATAGTCTAGTCTACAGTCTAGTCTATAGTCTAGTCTATAGTCTAGTCTATAGTCTAGTCTATAGTCTAGTCTATAGTCTAGTCTATAGTCTAGTCCATAGTCTAGTCTATAGTCTAGTCTATAGTCTAGTCTATAGTCTCGTCTATAGTCTAGTCTATAGTCTAGTCTATAGTCTAGTCTATAGTCTAGTCTATAGTCTAGTCTATAGTCTAGTCTATAGTCTAGTCTATAGTCTAGTCTATAGTCTAGTCTATAGTCTAGTCTATAGTCTGTCTATAGTCTAGTCTATAGTCTAGTCTATAGTCTAGTCTATAGTCTAGTCTATAGTCTAGTCTATATTCTAGTCTATAGTCTAGTCTATAGTCTAGTCTATAGTCTAGTCTATAGTCTAGTCTATAGTCTAGTCTATAGTCTAGTCTATAGTCTAGTCTATAGTCTAGTCTATAGTCTAGTCTATAGTCTAGTCTATAGTCTAGTCTATAGTCTAGTCTATAGTCTAGTCTATAGTCTAGTCTATAGTCTAGTCTATAGTCTAGTCTATAGTCTAGTCTATAGTCTAGTCTATAGTCTAGTCTATAGTCTAGTCTATAGTCTAGTCTATAGTCTAGTCTATAGTCTAGTCTATAGTCTAGTCTATAGTCTAGTCTATAGTCTAGTCTATAGTCTAGTCTATAGTCTAGTCTAGTAGTCTATAGTCTAGTCTAGTATAGTCTATAGTCTAGTCTATAGTCTAGTCTATAGTCTAGTCTATAGTCTAGTCTATAGTCTAGTCTATAGTCTAGTCTATAGTCTAGTCTATAGTCTAGTCTATAGTCTAGTCTATAGTCTAGTCTATAGTCTAGTCTATAGTCTAGTCTAGTCTATAGTCTAGTCTATAGTCTAGTCTATAGTCTAGTCTATAGTCTAGTCTATAGTCTAGTCTATAGTCTAGTCTATAGTCTAGTCTATAGTCTAGTCTATAGTCTAGTCTATAGTCTAGTCTATAGTCTAGTCTATAGTCTAGTCTATAGTCTAGTATAGTCTAGTCTATAGTCTAGTCTATAGTCTAGTCTATAGTCTAGTCTATAGTCTAGTCTATAGTCTAGTCTATAGTCTAGTCTATAGTCTAGTCTAGTCTAGTCTATAGTCTAGTCTATAGTCTAGTCTATAGTCTAGTCTATAGTCTAGTCTATAGTCTAGTCTATAGTCTAGTCTATAGTCTAGTCTATAGTCTAGTCTATAGTCTAGTCTTGTCTAGTCTAGTCTAGTCTAGTCTAGTCTCTATGTCTAGTCTATAGTCTAGTCTATAGTCTAGTCTATAGTCTAGTGTATAGTCTAGTCTATAGTCTAGTTAGTCTAGTCTATAGTCTAGTCTATAGTCTAGTATATAGTCTCTATGTCTAGTCTATAGTCTAGTCTATAGTCTAGTCTATAGTCTAGTCTATAGTCTAGTCTATAGTCTAGTCTATAGTCTAGTCTATAGTCTAGTCTATAGTCTAGTCTATAGTCTAGTCTATAGTCTAGTCTATAGTCTAGTCTATAGTCTAGTCTATAGTCTAGTCTATAGTCTAGTCTATGTCTAGTCTATAGTCTAGTCTCTAGTCTAGTCTATCGTCTAGTCTATAGTCTAGTCTATAGTCTAGTCTATAGTCAAGTCTATAGTCAAGTCTATAGTCTAGTCTATAGTCTAGTCTATAGTATAGTCTATAGTCTAGTCTATAGTCTAGTCTATAGTCTAGTCTATAGTCTAGTCTATAGTCTAGTCTATAGTCTAGTCTATAGCCTAGTCTATAGTCTAGTCTATAGTCTAGTCTATAGTCTAGTCTATAGTCTAGTCTATAGTCTAGTCTATAGTCTAGTCTATAGTCTAGTCTATAGTCTAGTATATTCTAGTCTATAGTCTAGTCTATAGTCTAGTCTATAGTCTAGTCTATAGTCTAGTCTATGTCTAGTCTATAGTCTAGTCTATAGTCTAGTCTATAGTCTAGTCTATAGTCTAGTCTAGTCTAGTCTATAGTCTAGTCTATAGTCTAGTCTATAGTCTAGTCTATAGTCTAGTCTATAGTCTAGTCTATAGTCTAGTCTATAGTCTAGTCTATAGTCTAGTCTATAGTCTAGTCTATAGTCTAGTCTATAGTCTAGTCTATAGTCTAGTCTATAGTCTAGTCTATAGTCTAGTCTATAGTCTAGTCTAGTCTATAGTCTAGTCTATAGTCTAGTCTATAGTCTAGTCTATAGTCTAGTCTATAGTCTAGTCTATAGTCTAGTCTATAGTCTAGTCTATAGTCTAGTCTATAGTCTAGTCTATAGTCTAGTCTATAGTCTAGTCTATAGTTCTAGTCTATAGTCTAGTCTATAGTCTAGTC
>NW_023997516.1:0-21088 GCF_015586225.1 Lucilia sericata
ATTCACGGCAAATGTGGCATCTTATTCAATCTACAAGATGATTGTAAATGCCACTGTTTAGGCAATTTCGACAGAGTCGATGTTGATTTACAAAGTTTTTCTTCTCCGCTGAAGACAATGTTGTAAATCGAAAACATTTGTAAAGAGGATGACGTTTATGGCAGCATGGGCAGTTGTCATTATTACAGTTGAAGCAGTGTGCTCGTATCATTCTTGTTGGTTTCTTACGTATTTCCTTACCGTAAATAATTGAAGTTGGGGTAGTTTCCTCTTCAAGAGATTCCATGGTGCGGAAGGTAGTTTCCAGAAAATTAAGCATATCAGACATAGCGGAATGGAAGTACTAGCCTTAAGCGATTCTCCCATTCTTTACGAGTCTGCATTTCAAGTTTTTGTGTAATTATACACCAGAATTGAATCCCATGTAGAAATATCTATTTTCAGTGATTAAGCTGCGACAGACAGGTCCGAGTTGTGTCTAGTAGACCCTTTATATTTTAAAAGTTCCGTCAGAAGGCGGTATTGAAAACAGACGTTTCAAGATTTGTTCAACGAGTTTCCTTTCATTATGAAATCTCTTCTCGAGAGCATCCCATGCTAAATCATCTGGATTCTGCTGCCGGATATTCGTTGACCATGCTAAGTGGAGTTCCAGTACATGAAGACTTCAAATAAAAATATTTCTGCACCTTTGTTAGGGAATTGTTCTGATGAACCAGTGTTTTGAACATGTCTCGATACGAAATCCATTCTAGGTAATCCCCGGAAAAAGTAGGCAAATCAATTTTTGGAAACCTTGCTCCAGCGCAGAATGATTCGTTGCGGCCAGTGGCGGCGAAAGTACTTGCGTGGACGGTTGGAGTCTGTGGAGAATCAAATTCATAAAGTAAATATAGAAGATTAATTTTAGAGCTATGTAAACATCATAGCATTTATAAAAAGTGTTGGTACTTAAATACGGCACATCTTTCTCAGCGATTGAACTTTCGCGTATCATCTCATTTAATTATTCATGTCATCTTTGAAGGTTTTAAAATTGTATTCCAAATCCTCCAGAATTGTTTGAACATACCCTTTTGATAACGCTTCCTTCGGTTTGGCAGAAACACGTAGACACACGTTCGATGTGAGCAAATATTTTCTTCTGGTCTTCTACTGCTTGAAGAGTTGAAGTCATCTTTTCCTGAATTTAGCTCGAAATTCGTGGGGAAATAATAGTACAGCACGTACGTTGTTGATACCATAGGCAAGACGGCAGTATTATATTTAAATCACAAATTATATGGGTATTTGTCAGTATATGGACAGTTCCCGGGTTTCGGCACCATTTAAATGTAGGAGAATTTTATTTATTTAATTATATTATTCTGATCCCCATGATCAGAATGTAAAAAAAACACTTAATTTTTTACACTTCAATATAATTCTTTATTTAATAAAGTAGACTGCTTCTTGCAGAAGATAAAAACAAGTGATCAATAATTTAAATTTACAAGATCATCAAAACTAAATGATCTGTTTTTCTACCTGCAGTAGATTTACATGTTTGTTTGTATGTACATTTAAATGCGTTGATATACAAATTAATGTACATGCAAATGTACGTATACTTGTACTTATAAAAAATACCGTTAGGTCTATTTTAATAATTTTGTAAACAAATGACAAATTAAAAGAATAAGAAATAAATAAATTCTTTAATTTTTGTGGAGATTTTAAGTAGGGTTTTCAGTTCAGAATTATTAATAAATTTTAGTTTGGGAAAAATTCCAAACAACATGATATAAGTGCAACTAGTTGCTATTAAATAAACGCTTTTTGGATTTAAAACCTATTGCTTCTAAGTGGCTCATCTCAAACAAAAATCATGTACTTCTCAGCAAAAATAATACGAAGTAATTACAAAAGAATAACATTTATCACCACTTCAAAAGTAGCACTAATTGACTTTTTTTACCTTCTGCGGAAGTGATGTTTAAAGAAGCGAAAATAATTCTAATTTTTAATGTTGAAGATATATTTATACCCTACACCACTTTAGTGGGGAGGGTATATTGGGTTTGTGCTGATGTTTGTAACATACAACAAGTTAGAGTGCTATATTCGGCTGTGCCGAATCTTAAATACACTCCACCAGCAAGCTATTTTTAATTAAAACCCATTTAACTATCTAATTTTTAGATAACTTGGCAAAATTGTTGTTTCCGTATTGATATGCATATGTCAATCTAATTTTAATTAAGTCCAGAAAATTTTTCGAAAACATTTTATCCGGTTATAATCATTTAATAACGAATTAAGTGGTATTAAGTGATTTTCAAAAGTAAACCTTATATGGGAGCTAAGACAACTTATGGACCGATCCGGAAAAAAATTCCGTATAATGATTTATATGCTCACAAAAAAAATTCAAGTCGTACTTTATCCCGATAGCTTTATTATTCAAAGAAATATATGCGTTTAAGTGATTTTCCTAAGTGGTCCTTATATGGGAACCTATCCGGAAAAAATTTCGTAGAGTGATTCATATATGTCGGATTTTATCATGATAACTTTATTTGACAATGAAATATGTGCATTTAAGTGATTTTCGGAAGTGGACCTTATATGGGAGCTATGACCAATTATGGGCCTATCCGGAAAAAAAACTTGTAGAGTGATTCTTATTTAGACAAAACATATTTGTGTCGAATTTTATCAAGATAGCTTTATTTGACAATGAAATATGTGACTCTAAGTGATTTTCGGAAGTGGGCCTTATATGGGAGCTATAACAAATAATGGACCGATCCGTAAAAAATTTGGTAGAATAATTTGTATTTACACAAAACATATTTGTGTCGAATTTTATCCCTATAGCTTTTGAATTCAATGAAATATATGCGTTTAAGTGTGTCGAAGATCGATCTGTCGCCATCGCCCGCATTGTAGACGGCTTGATCGACTTCGACTAAAATTGACACTTCCGTGTAAGAACGCCCTGTTCAAGGCGCCAACATAAAGGAGAACAAGAGAAGTCACTTGTCATCGACACAGAGAACGAACAACATCAGAAAAACAAACAAATAAAACAAAATTAAAATTCACTTTGTATAAAATATAAATAAAAACATTAAAAAAACTCACTAACAGTGAACGAATACGAAACAATTTTCAATTGTTTACAAAAACAAAGTGCAGAAACAAAAAACAAATAGTGCAACTTACAAACAAAACCAACACAAAGTGCACCAAAAACAACCAACATACATCACACTAAAATCAATTTTAATATTGATACATTAAAAACGTTTACCAAACAAAACGAACACAAAGTTTCTTTAAAATTGCAACAATAAAATCTATAAACATTTATTCAAAAGAAGTTCTTGTCTTTAATTTAACAACAACACGCTAAAGGTTCAAATCAAGTAAGTATAGTCAAGCTCTTTGAATTTACATATCTATCAATACTCGCTGATATACTCGACTGCAATTGTACCCTACATTGTTACATCTCATGTAACAAGCCTTTAAATATTCTGCTTTAGTTCCATCAAACAGAATCAACAAATACAACTTTCGGTTGGAATTTGTTCATGGTCCTTCGTTAATCAAAAAAGAATCAGTAATTTAAATTATTTTAATTTCATTAAAATAAATACAAAGTTTCCATTTGTATAATATAATTACGACTTTTGCAAACGTTTGTTCACAACATAATATACCTTGTAAATATCAGCTAGTATTGATCACACATATTTGTTCAATTCACAATCGATGTTGTAGCGTTGTATGCGTTGTATGGCAGCAGCTGCTACAATAGTCATAACAATGTTGTTGGTATTTTTCTATGCAAAAGCTCTATACAACTCCTACGACAATTTTTCATATGTTTTTCGAATTGTTGTAAAGAAAGTTTTAGTGTTGCCAATTGTGTTTTTCAACATATAAACAAAATATTCAAAAGATTTTAGCATAAAAAACGATAAAGTGGTAACACAGCGCTGTTATTACCAAAACAGCTGTGTTACCACTTTATCGTTTTTTATGCTAAAATCTTTTGAATATTTTGTTTATATGTTGAAAAACACAATTGGCAACACTAAACTTTCTTACAACATTCGAAAAACATATGAAAAATTGTCGTAGGAGTTGTATAGAGCTTTTGCATAGAAAATACCAACAACATTGTTATGACTATTGTAGCAGCTGCTGACATACAACGCATACAACGCTACAACATCGATTGTGAATTGAACAAATATGTGTGATCAATACTAGCTGATATTTACAAGGTATATTATGTTGTGAACAAACGTTTGCAAAAGTCGTAATTATATTATACAAATGGAAACTTTGTATTTATTTTAATGAAATTAAAATAATTTAAATTACTGATTCTTTTTTGATTAACGAAGGACCATGAACAAATTCCAACCGAAAGTTGTATTTGTTGATTCTGTTTGATGGAACTAAAGCAGAATATTTAAAGGCTTGTTACATGAGATGTAACAATGTAGGGTACAATTGCAGTCGAGTATATCAGCGAGTATTGATAGATATGTAAATTCAAAGAGCTTGACTATACTTACTTGATTTGAACCTTTAGCGTGTTGTTGTTAAATTAAAGACAAGAACTTCTTTTGAATAAATGTTTATAGATTTTATTGTTGCAATTTTAAAGAAACTTTGTGTTCGTTTTGTTTGGTAAACGTTTTTAATGTATCAATATTAAAATTGATTTTAGTGTGATGTATGTTGGTTGTTTTTGGTGCACTTTGTGTTGGTTTTGTTTGTAAGTTGCACTATTTGTTTTGTTTTTGTTTCTGCACTTTGTTTTTTGTAAACAATTGAAAATTGTTTCGTATTCGTTCACTGTTAGTGAGTTTTTTTAATGTTTTTATTTATATTTTATACAAAGTGAATTTTAATTTTGTTTTATTTGTTTGTTTTTCTGATGTTGTTCGTTCTCTGTGTCGATGACAAGTGACTTCTCTTGTTCTCCTTTATGTTGGCGCCTTGAACAGGGCGTTCTTACACGGAAGTGTCAATTTTAGTCGAAGTCGATCAAGCCGTCTACAATGCGGGCGATGGCGACAGATCGATCTTCGACACACTTAAACGCATATATTTCATTGAATTCAAAAGCTATAGGGATAAAATTCGACACAAATATGTTTTGTGTAAATACAAATTATTCTACCAAATTTTTTACGGATCGGTCCATTATTTGTTATAGCTCCCATATAAGGCCCACTTCCGAAAATCACTTAGAGTCACATATTTCATTGTCAAATAAAGCTATCTTGATAAAATTCGACACAAATATGTTTTGTCTAAATAAGAATCACTCTACAAGTTTTTTTTCCGGATAGGCCCATAATTGGTCATAGCTCCCATATAAGGTCCACTTCCGAAAATCACTTAAATGCACATATTTCATTGTCAAATAAAGTTATCATGATAAAATCCGACATATATGAATCACTCTACGAAATTTTTTCCGGATAGGTTCCCATATAAGGACCACTTAGGAAAATCACTTAAACGCATATATTTCTTTGAATAATAAAGCTATCGGGATAAAGTACGACTTGAATTTTTTTTGTGAGCATATAAATCATTATACGGAATTTTTTTCCGGATCGGTCCATAAGTTGTCTTAGCTCCCATATAAGGTTTACTTTTGAAAATCACTTAATACCACTTAATTCGTTATTAAATGATTATAACCGGATAAAATGTTTTCGAAAAATTTTCTGGACTTAATTAAAATTAGATTGACATATGCATATCAATACGGAAACAACAATTTTGCCAAGTTATCTAAAAATTAGATAGTTAAATGGGTTTTAATTAAAAATAGCTTGCTGGTGGAGTGTATTTAAGATTCGGCACAGCCGAATATAGCACTCTAACTTGTTGTATGTTACAAACATCAGCACAAACCCAATATACCCTCCCCACTAAAGTGGTGTAGGGTATAAATATATCTTCAACATTAAAAATTAGAATTATTTTCGCTTCTTTAAACATCACTTCCGCAGAAGGTAAAAAAAGTCAATTAGTGCTACTTTTGAAGTGGTGATAAATGTTATTCTTTTGTAATTACTTCGTATTATTTTTGCTGAGAAGTACATGATTTTTGTTTGAGATGAGCCACTTAGAAGCAATAGGTTTTAAATCCAAAAAGCGTTTATTTAATAGCAACTAGTTGCACTTATATCATGTTGTTTGGAATTTTTCCCAAACTAAAATTTATTAATAATTCTGAACTGAAAACCCTACTTAAAATCTCCACAAAAATTAAAGAATTTATTTATTTCTTATTGTCTTTTAATTTGTCATTTGTTTACAAAATTATTAAAATAGACCTAACGGTATTTTTTATAAGTACAAGTATACGTACATTTGCATGTACATTAATTTGTATATCAACGCATTTAAATGTACATACAAACAAACATGTAAATCTACTGCAGGTAGAAAAACAGATCATTTAGTTTTGATGATCTTGTAAATTTAAATTATTGATCACTTGTTTTTTATCTTCTGCAAGAAGCAGTCTACTTTATTAAATAAAGAATTATATTGAAGTGTAAAAAATTAAGTGTATTTTTTTTACATTCTGATCATGGGGATCAGAATAATATAATTAAATAAATAAAATTCTCCTACATTTAAATGGTGCCGAAACCCGGGAACTGTCCATATACTGACAAATACCCATATAATTTGTGATTTAAATATAATACTGCCGTCTTGCCTATGGTATCAACAACGTACGTGCTGTACTATTATTTCCCCACGAATTTCGAGCTAAATTCAGGAAAAGATGACTTCAACTCTTCAAGCAGTAGAAGACCAGAAGAAAATATTTGCTCACATCGAACGTGTGTCTACGTGTTTTCCTGCCAAACCGAAGGAAGCGTTATCAAAAGGGTATGTTCAAACAATTCTGGAGGATTTGGAATACAATTTTAAAACCTTCAAAGATTGACATGAATAATTAAATGAGATGATACGCGAAATTTCAATCGCTGAGAAAGATGTGCCGTATTTAAGTACCAACACTTTTTATAAATGCTATGATGTTTACATAGCTCTAAAAATTAATCTTCTATATTTACTTTATGAATTTGATTCTCCACAGACTCCAACCGTCCACGCAAGTACTTTCGCCGCCACTGGCCGCAACGAATCATTCTGCGCTGGAGCAAGGTTTCCAAAAATTGATTTGCCTACTTTTTCCGGGGATTACCTAGAATGGATTTCGTATCGAGACATGTTCAAAACACTGGTTCATCAGAACAATTCCCTAACAAAGGTGCAGAAATATTTTTATTTGAAGTCTTCATGTACTGGAACTCCACTTAGCATGGTCAACGAATATCCGGCAGCAGAATCCAGTTACGATTTAGCATGGGATGCTCTCGAGAAGAGATTTCATAATGAAAGGAAACTCGTTGAACAAATCTTGAAACGTCTGTTTTCAATACCGCCTTCTGACGGAACTTTTAAAAATATAAAGGGTCTACTAGACACAACTCGGACCTGTCTGTCGCAGCTTTAATCACTGAAAATAGATATTTCTACATGGGATTCAATTCTGGTGTATCAAAATTACACAAAAACTTGAAATGCAGACTCGTAAAGAATGGGAGTAATCGCTTAAGGCTAGTACTTCCATTCCGCCTATGTCTGATATGCTTAATTTTCTGGAAACTACCTTCCGCACCATGGAATCTCTTGAAGAGGAAACTACCCCAACTTCAATTATTTACGGTAAGGAAATACGTAAGAAACCAACAAGAATGATACGAGCTCACACTGTTTCAACTGTAAATAATGACAACTGCCCATGCTGCCATAAACGTCATCCTCTTTACAAATGTTTTCGATTTACAACATTGTCTTCAGCGGAGAAGAAAAACTTTGTAAATCAACATAGACTCTGTCGAAATTGCCTAAACAGTGGGCATTTACAATCATCTTGTAGATTGAATACTAGATGCCACATTTGCCGTGAATCTCCTCATACAATTCTTCATAACGAATTCTGCCGATCCGATTCTAATCAAACCACCCCACCTGTGGTGAACAACACAGTAGATAATCAAACTTTCCAGCCTCCTGCTACTACATCAACACCTAATTCTGCTACTGTAAGTACAAATGTTTCCAATTTAAGTACTCAAAATCTCCATCCTGCTTTATTACCCACTGTAAAAGTTTTAATAAAAACGGTAAATAAAACATATTGCGTAAAAGCCCTAGTAGACCAAGGATCACAACTTTCATTTATTTCAGAGGAGCTTTCTCAATTATTAGCTGTACCGAAATACAAAACTCGAATGGACGTTTCTGGAATTGGAGGAAACAAAGCAATAACTGTTAAAAAATCTACACGATTTTTAATCCATTCGAGATACGAACAACAATTTGAATTGCCTATAACTGCTCTTGTAGTTCCTACAGTTACATCTTACGTTCCCAAGAAAATTACCTCTGATTGCATTCCAGATCTCTCAACGTTCTTTTTGGCGGATCTTGATTTTCTAATACCTCAAAAAATTGATCTCCTCCTTGGAAACGATGTCTATGGCGATTTAATCCTACCTAGGATGAAAAAGTTTGAAAATAGTCTTCTTCTGCAGGAAACTCATCTAGGCTGGATGGTATCTGGCTCTCCAAGTAGCCATATGGCAAGCAATAAAATATATGCCAATATCTGTTCTTTAGATGAACAGCTTAGAATGTTTTGGGAACAAGAGGAATTACTCGATCAAAAATCATGGTCCACTGAAGAAGAACTCTGCCAAAAATTGTTTAAGGAAACTCATCTCCGGGATGAAAATGGACGGTACAGTGTTAATCTGCCATTCAAAAGGTTACTTCAAGGTCAAGACCTGCCAACGTTTTCCCACACGGACTACAATGCCATGAAAAGACTTAAACAGTTAGAATTAATTTTTAAGCAGAAACCAGAATTTGCTGATCAATACAAAAGGTTCATGGTGGAATATGAATCGCTTAATCATATGGTTATCCTCGGTGAGTACCCTCAAGCTATACCAATTAATGCGTACTTTTTCCTCATCATGGCGTACTCAGAGAAGCAAGTACAACAACAAAATTACGTGTTGTTTTTGATGGTGGAAACCGTAGGCCACCTCAAACTTCTATTAATGAAGAGTTATCAGCAGGTCCAGCTTTGCAAAACGATTTGTCTACAATAATAACTCGTTGGAGAAAACAGACCTGGAAAAAATGTTCAGGCAAATAAATGTGTCCCCGAACACAAACCATATCAATGCATACTTTGGAGAAATGCCTCATGCAAAATCTGTGTATATGCACTTCGTACAGTAACATATGGTACAACTTATGCTCCTTATCTTGTAATTAGAGTTCTACAGCAGCTGGCAGAGGATGAGGAAGACAACTTTCCAGAAGCTAGTCAAATACTTCGAACAGACACTTATGTTGATGATGTGATATCAGGTGCGGATAACCTAGAAGAAGCACTAGCTTTACAAAAACAACTCTCTAGCCTTTTGAAATCAGGAGGATTTCATTTAAGAAAATGGAATTCTAATTCTTTAGAGTTCATGGAGAACATTCCTGAAGATGATCGTGAAGTTAAAAACTCATTTTCTATTTATGAACCAAAAATGTCAAAAGCCCTTGGTATCAATTGGAACACTATTAATGATTATTTCTATTTTTCTATAAAGTTTACATTTTCTGAACAAATAACTAAAAGTAGTTTGCTTTCAGAGGCATCCAAATTGTTTGACGCTCTAGGTTGGCTCTCAGCTACTACCATAATAGCGAAAATAATCTTCCAAAAAAACTATTGAAATTGAAGCTTGATTGGAAGGATACCCTACCAGAGGAAATCCAACGTGAATGGGTTAATTTTCGCACCGAATTAAAGGCTCTTGAAGAAATTAAGATTCCACGATGGATTGGCTGCAAAAACAATACGTCTACTATTGACCTTCATGCTTTCAGTGATGCTTCCAAAGTAGCCTATGCTGCTGTCGTCTATGGTCGCAACAGAATCTGGTGAGATATTAGTAAACTTGCTCCAAGCAAAAACTAAAGTAGTCCTGAAAGGCGAAATAATACCGCGTTTGGAATTAAATGCAGCAACACTCATGGCTAAATTAGTAGCCAAAATTAAAACCAGCGTAGATTTCAATATTGGTGACGTTATTTACTGGACTGATAGTACCATAGTTCTTGCGTGGCTGAAAAATAACTCAACACGGTTGGAAGTCTACGTCGCAAATCGAGTTTCGAAAATTCGACGCCTATCTAATGTTCAAGATTGGAGGTACGTTCCAACAAAATACAACCCAGCAGACTGCGCGTCTAGAGGCTTAATGCCCCAACAATTAATTCAACATAACCTATGGTGGAATGGCCCACCATGGCTCCAAAATACGCCTGACTCATGGCCTACTTCCCCCAGTAATTTATTTCGTGAAGAAATTATAGTCAACAATGTAGCTGCTCACGCAACAAAAGCAACTACAATTGAAACTTATCCAGAATTAACACAACGCTTTTCAAGGCTATCTTCGCTGATACGTGTGACGTCATATATTCTTCGTTTTTACAACAACACAAAATCAAAACAAATCAACAGAAAAGTTGGATTTCTTAAAACCTACGAACTTAAAGCAGCAATGCATTTGCTCATTAAACTAACACAAGCGGTGTCACATCATGATGAAATAAAAACACTGAAATTGGGAAATAGGGTTCCCAATCAAAGTAATATTGCAAAACTATCGCCGTTTCTTGATGAAGAGGGAACTCTGCGAGTTGGTGGTAGAATTTCAAACTCTGCTATTCCCTACAACACTAAACATCCTATTTTGTTATCAAAACAAAATCCACTGTCTTTTCTTATATTTTTAGATGCTCATATAAAAACTTATCATGGAAGCCTCCAGCTTATGCAGTCCTACGTTTCCCGTAGCTATTGGATAGTTTCCGCTAGAAATATAGCTAAACGCGTACAACGTGAATGTACTTTATGCTTTAAGTACAAAGCGCAATCCTGTCAACAACTCATGGGTAACTTACCAGCTGTGCGGCTGTAATCCACTCGTGCGTTTAAGCACAGCGGACTGGATTATGCTCGGCCAATCAACATAAAAACTTCTTCTTTACGAACAGCTTCTACTTCCAAGGGCTACATTTGTCTTTTTATCTGCATGCGTACGAAGGCGATACATTTAGAGGCTGTCACTAGTCTAAATGTGGATGCTTTCTTGGCAGCATTCCGTCGCTTTACTGCGCGTAGAGGCTTATGCACCGATTTATACTCGGACTGTGGTACTAATTTCGTGGGTGCAAACAAAGAACTCCAAGTTCTGTATCACCGAAACAAAACATCACTTCCTGATCATCTCGCAGAAACTTTAGCCAATCAAGGTACAACATGGCACTTTATTCCGCCTGCTTCACCCCACTTTGGCGGACTCTGGGAAGCTGGTGTGAAATCCACGAAACATCACTTGCGCCGAATAATGAAAGATCGCACACTAACATACGAAGAACTCAGTACCCTCTTGGCACAAATAGAAAGCTGCCTAAACTCCAGGCCGTTATGTCCCTTATCAGCCGATCCGAAAGATGCCGATGTACTCACACTAGCACATTTTCTTATTGGAGAACCTACCAATTGTATCCCCGATGATGACTTACTTGATGCTAATCTTAACCGTTTAAGCCGTTGGAAAGTAGTAGAACATCTCAAACAAAATTTCTGGGATCGCTGGAACAAAGAATATTTATGTCGTCTTCAAGCTAGACCAAAATGGAATAAGGTCGAAAGAAATATAAAAGTTGGTGATATCGTACTGCAACGGGAAGTACATAAAACGCCCTATTTCAAAAATCTGCTTTTTACCTTCAAATGATGTACATATAGATGAGAAGACTTCTACTTAAGAACAACTGTTCTTTGTGGGGGAGAATGTTTGGGATTTTTCCCAAACTAAAATTTATTAATAATTCTTAAAATCTCCACAAAAATTAAAGAATTTATTTATTTCTTATTGTCTTTTAATTTGACATTTGTTTACAAAATTATTAAAGTAGACCTAACGGTATTTTTTACAAGTACAAGTATACGTACATTTGCATGTACATTTATTTGTATATCAACGCATTTAAATGTACATACAAACAAACATGTAAATCTACTGCAGGTAGAAAAACAGATCATTTAGTTTTGATGATCTTGTAAATTTAAATTATTGATCACTAGTTTTTTATCTTCTGCAAGAAGCAGTCTACTTTATTAAATAAAGAATTATATTGAAGTGTAAAAAATTAAAAGTGTATTTTTTTACATTCTGATCATGGGGATCAGAACAATATAATTAAATAAATAAAATTCTCCTACACATGTATTTTATATTTTATTAGGTCTGCGCTTTATGTGTGAGCTTCATTAATGCTCCTGTATAAGGCATTATTGAATGCATTCTGTTATTTTTATACCCTACACCACTTTAGTGAGGGGGGGGGGGGTGTATATTGGGTTTGTGCTGATGTCTGTAACGCACAATAATATTCGTCCTATTCCCACCTTAAAGTATGCCAATCGGCTTAGAATCATTTTCTGAGTCCGTCCATGTAAATCTTGTAATCAAACTACAGGTCGCAATTTTCAAGACAATTCAATGAAATTTGGTACATGATATTCTATTGTCCCAGGGACGAAGCCTGTTGAAAATTGTTACGATCGGTCCATTATTTCACCTAGCCCCCATACAACTGAACCCCTGAATAGGGCTTGTAAACCTTGTAATCAAACTACAGGTATTGAAATTGGTACATGCAACTGAACCCCCGAATAGGGCTTATAAACCTTGTAATCAAACTACAGGTCGCAATTTTGAAGATAATTGCACACGATCTTCTATGGTAACGGAGACGAAGCCTGTTGAAAATGGTTAACATCGGCCCATTATTTCACCTAGCCCCCATAAAACTGAACCGGACTAATAGGGATTTTAAGTTCATAATTATGTTTAATATACTCGTATATCGACAAAAAGCTGCAAAACCAAGTTCTATACTAGCCTTGATGACCCTCATGAATTTTTTAATAGTAGGGTCTCATTTGACCATAGCCCCTTTTCAAAGCCATCTTCAAAATTCGACTTAAATGTCCACAATTTTATTTAACAATAAATGGCTTAAGTATATCTGAGGCAAGGTACAATTCAACTTAAAAGCTTTATTATGAAAACTAAATCACATTTTTTTGTAACAGGTGTAGGGTATTATATGGTCGGCCTCGCCCGACTATAATTTCTTACTTGTTATTAAATATATACGTTACAAAAACCCTTTTAATAATGCACAGTGGTATAGGAAAAAAAAGAAGGAAATAATTCGGTAACTTCTAAACGGTTAATCCGATTTTGATGAAATTTGGTATGCACAAAGAGGAGATGTTGTCGAGTTCAGGTTTTGAATTTGGACCTTATAAGCCAACCAGGGGCCCGGCGGGGGGTCCTCAAATTAGGACACCTCGGCTATGTTAAATTTTTAAAACGATCCTATTTCTTCATTTGAGTAAAAAAATTTCGTATATAGAATCTCCTCATCGAGCACTATAAAACCGTCCTTACTTTAGTTTTTTGATAATAGCGGGTCCAAATATTCCCGATTTTCGCAATTTTTTTGTTATTCGCTTAACAACAATTTTTGATACCGAGGGGACCAGGTCCATCCAAAAAAAAAACCCTATTTTTTATGGAAAATTCAATTTTGAGCAAAAATTCTCAAATCGCATAGTCGATATCAAATTATAGTGACCTGTTTTATATGACGCCATATGTTCTTAATCATTTTGTAACGGGTTTCGATAACCCCGCCCCTGGTATGGATATAATAGGCAAAAACCAAAAATCCCATTTTTGGGATTTTTAAAAACTTTTTTGGGAATTCCGGGATTTCTAATATGGTCGCTTAGTGGGATGCGAGTGGGATATCTATCAAAAAAATATTTTGTAACTCAAGATTTAAAATTTTTTAATTTTTTGCAAAAACAAAAACTTTGTTGACTTTTTTAAAAAATGGACCCATTTTTTATTTTTTTTTTTTGCTCAGAAGAAAGCTTATGTGTTTTCCTTTAACACCCTTTTTGTCGCTTAGTGGGATGCGAGTGGGATATCTATAAAAAAATGTTTTGTAACTCAAGACATACAATTCTGATGAATGATTCTTGATTGGAAAATTAGGGATAACCTCCTCATTTGCGGTAATTTGAAATTAATTATGAGATTGACACGAGAGTAGACGTGTTTTAATTGCTGTCTGCAAAAACTTATTTAAAAACGTATATTGTAATGTGAAAAAGTGTTTAAAAATATATAAAACTAGAGTATAAGGTATTAATGATGTATTAGAAACACTAATAAAAACCAAAGTTAATAAAAAAGGAAAAATTCATAAAAATTATGTACTTTAAAATAAAAAGTAAAAGTATTTCGCTTAAATATAAGAAAGACAAAAAAAAAAAAAAAACAATTTACATATTGTTCTCTCAAGTAAAGTAAAAGTGAACTGCAAAAATACTGGTTTTGCTTTGGTTTTTATAAAAACTGCATCTTACCTGCCTACAAACTTTAAACTAAAAGAAAAGAAAAAAAGTAATAAATAAATTAAAAGTAAAAAAGAACGAAAAGTAAATGAATGTAACAAAAGTAAAAAATTAAGCAAAAAAAAAAAAAAAAAAAATTAAAATAAAACAAAATAAAATAAAAGAAGTTATTCAATAGAAATTGAAATGTCGTCCCAATGTAAAGTATGTTTAACATATTGTACCAGTAGAGGAAAAATTTCGTGTGGTCTTTGTAAACAACATTATCATCCAAAATGTGCTATTCAGGAAAACTCAAATTTAAACTCGGAAATGTTGGAACTATTAAAAAAACGGAAAGTGGATTGTTATTTTTGTGCAAAGCATGTTCTTCTATGCCATTATCTTCTTCAACTCAATCATCAAATAAAGAAGCAAATCCAGATACTACAAAACTATTGGAGCTTGAAAACGGAATTAAATCCATAACACAGATGGTTTCTAATGTGATGTCTCAATTAAATTTAATAAAATCTGATCTGGATAAAAGTCTATCAAAATCAAAGGAAACCGAAGAACTATTTCACTCAAAAATACACAGTCTAGAAATTGAAAACAACTCACTGAGAAGGCAATTAAACCGAGGTGATATTGTAGTCAACGGTTTATCTAAGGCTTTAACTAGAGACAAGCTATATGCACAAATTTTTAAAATAGGAGAAGTTCTTGGTGTTAATTTGCAACACAATGACATTAACGTGTGCACCTACATTCAAGGCAAAGCCCAGGTGTTGGTTAAGTTCAATAGTATCTACAAAAGGGATCAGCTTATCCAGAAGTACTTTGAAAAAAAATCTCTTTATCTTAATGAACTTTACATAAATGATGAGCAGCCGTTGAATTCAGAAGGAAGTGAAAACGAACAAAATTCCACAGGCGACCAAATGAATACCAATAACCTAAGTGAGATAAGGGTTTATTTAAATGAACATCTAACGCCTATTGCAGCTAAGCTGAATTACATGTGCCGCAAGATGCTGAAAACTAAAAAAATTAAAAAATTCAAACTTTACAATAGAGATGTCCCAGAAGTTAAAATTACATTGAATGATGGTGGTGAAAAAACGTTCAACATTGAAAAACTTCATGTTTTATTTAAGGCAGTCTCATCACAAAACGGTCAACAACAAGATGGTACAAACCATACTGAATAGGAGCTGTAGATTTTTTTTTGCTTTAAATGTATTTTAATTTTGTTATTACAAAATGTTTTATACTTATTGTCAACGTGAATTTTATTTAATTATTGTAAAATTTTATGATAACTTGTTATAATCAGTGTTCATATGCATCTTACTAGTGAGATTGATAATTGCATTGCAGAGATTATGATAAGTTCCCAACTTATATAATATAATGTGAAATCTTCAACTTTTAACAATCTTTAATTAATTTTGGTATTTCTCTGAAAGTTTCTAACATCTTAATGCATTATTGCTACATATTACATACATTACAGAATTTATTTCTTATTTACTATTTTTGTGGATAGCGTAACATATTATCTATACAAACACAACAAAGTTTACCATACAATTATGGTTGATAATTTAGGGACTGTGATTAGCAACAACAGAATGTTTAATACTATTCTTCATGATTCGGGTTTAAAAGTGGCACATTTGAATGCTCAAAGTCTGGTACCAAATCAAAGATCTTCAAAATTTGATGAAGTAAAATATATTTTTCAAGATAGTGTTATAGATGTCATTGGAGTCTCTGAAACATGGTACTCAAGAAATGTTACAGACACGTCAGTTAATATTCCAGGATATAATATTCATAGAAATGATCGTGAAATACGAAGGGGCGGTGGAGTATGTCTATACATCTCTCAGAAATTCAAATCTCGTGTAATTTATCAGAGAATGGTTGAGAGTGTATTTGAGAGCCTTTTTGTGGAGATAATTGTAGGACATAATTGTTCAATTTTAATTGGTGTTATCTATTTGCCTAATCGCAGCTTTAATGTATGTGAAAATGAACTTTGTGATATATCAGCCCAGTATAGTAATGTTATTATGATGGGAGACTTTAATGTTGATTTATTTTCAAGGGCAGAAGAAGTCTATAATTTTTGTAACCACTCTTCTCTTTCCTTGGTTCATAATTCGCAACCAACACATTACTGCAATGATAGACATAGCACATCGCTTATTGATTATTTCTTGGTTTCAAATATTGAAGAAGTTAGTCACAAAGGACAATTTCAACTTCCCGCTTTAAATTCTAATCATGCAATAATATGTATCTCTGTAAATCTGGAAATTAATTCAAGAAGCGAACCCATTTTCTATAGAGATTACAAATCTTTTAATTTAAATCATTGTATATCAGATTTAAGGTCTTTGGATTTTTCACCTATTTATACGAATTATATGCCCGATGTACAAATATCATTTTTTAATGCCATAGTTTATGAGTTGTACAATAACCATATTCCCTTAAGGCAACTTAAAAAAAGGAATCCCAACGATTGGATAAATCATCCTGATGTAAAAGCTGCTAGGGAAAATAGGGATTTAGCTTTCCGTGCAATGCGTGAGAATAGATCGGAAAATACTGTTAGAAATTACTGTATCTTAAGAAATAGACTTAAATCCATCATCCGGAAAACTAGAAGGCGATTTTACATAAATTTTTTTTCAAACTGTGATCAAGGGCAAATATGGAAAAGATTGCGATCTGTCGGGGCTATAGGGGATAATCAAAATAACTTGGAAATTGATCCAAACACATTTAATGAATATGCAAGAATGCCAAGGGTTCAGGGTCCAGTTATAGCGTTTGATCGAACATCAAATAATTTGACTGGTTTTTCTTTTAGAAATGTCAATGAAACGGAAGTTTTAAATGCATTATTAAGGTTAAAATCAAATGCAGTGGGTGCGGATATGATACCTTTAAAATTCCTAAAATTAATTTTTCCAGAAATAGTAACCCATCTCACTTTTATTATAAACTCTTGTATTACTAGATCCTACTTCCCATTGGAATGGAAAGTAGGTAGAATTGTTCCTGTTCCCAAAGTAAAAAATCCAATTTCGGTAGAGGACTTTCGTCCAATAACTATTCGATCTTGCTGCTCTAAGATATTTGAAATTCTGTTAAAAGACCAGATGGAACCATTTTTAGAAGAATTTGGTGCTATAAATTCATTTCAATCGGGATTTCGGAAGGGCTTTAATACATCGACCTTAATGCTAGGTATCACAGAGTCTATTCGAGAAAATTTAGATAAACATTTAGTAAGTGTTTTAGTGTTTTTAGATTTAAATAAAGCATTTGACTCTTTATGTCACGAATTGATAGCTAAAAAATTAATTGACCAGTTTGGTTTCAGTATGCTGTCTAGTAAGCTTCTGTATTCGTTTCTAAGTAACCGCTCTCAATATGTTAGAGTAGGAAATCAATGCTCCAATCTTCTTAGTCTGTACAGGGGTGTGCCGCAAGGGTCCATTTTGGGACCCTTGCTATTCTTATTATATATAAACGATATTTTTACAATTTTTTCCAAGTTCAAGTGTTACACTTATGCGGATGACATTCAGTTACTGGCAAGCTCTCGTATTAATAATTTGAAGTCATTTGAAAGGAATTTAAACATTGAATTAGACAATGTTGTTACCTGGTCTAGGCAAAATTTCCTTGATCTTAATCCTAATAAATGCAAAGTTATGTTCTTTCAGGAAATTGGGACTGTCACCTAGGTATTTTCCTAAATGGTGAGAGTATTGAATCGGTGAGTACGTACAAATCGCTCGGCTTCCATATTGACCATAAATTGACTTTTTCTCACCACATCAATTCTATAATATCAAAGGTTTCATGGACTTTACGGAGATTATATAATACGAGTTGTTATTTACCACTTGCGATGAGAAGACGGGTTGGAGTTGCATTATGCATTCCTATATTTCTATATGGTTTAGAAATGTATAGTTGCACTTCTCGTGATAACTTAGCTAGACTTAAATTATGTTTGAACAGAGTGATTAGATACGTTTTTGGTCTACAAATAGGCCAACATATATCAGCTTATAGAATGGATCTATTAGGATATGATTTTGAGGATTATATAAGCTCCCGTCAGATCATATTGTTTTTTAAAATCATTAAGTATAATTGTCCATCATATTTGGCTGATAAATTCATTTTTGGAGGTTCAACAAGGTCAAATACAATAGTCTACCCAGTGCATTCTACTCTTATTATGCACAGATCTTTATTATGAAAGTGGCAAGAATATGGAACACAATTATTCCATATACTGAAAGAAGATTTTCACATAGTGTGGCGCAATTTGAAAATATTTTCAAAATGGCAGTTTGAAAGAAACTTATATTTTATTCCGATGTTAAAATTTCTTTATTCAGGGTTGCTAATCTTCATTCTTCCTTCTAATTAGTTGTGTTTGTATAGATAAAATTGGGGGTAAATTGTTAAGTGAAATTTTTACATATTAAGTTATTATTTTTATAAATATTTAAGAATTAATATATTTGTGTCAAAATTTGAATTTAATCTACAGCTATTTGGCCCCTTGGGCTTACAGCTGTTATGGATATAAATAAATAAATAAATAAATAAATACAATTTTTACTTTTCTTTGAAAAATTAAAAACCTTTTTGACTTTTTTTCCAAAATGGACTCTTTTTTATTAATTGTTTTTTTTTTTTTTCAAAAAGAAAGCTTAGGTCTTTTCCTTTAAAACCTTTTTGGTCGCTTAGTGGGATGCGAGTGGGATATCTATCAAATTAAATGTTTTGTAACTCAAGAAAAATGTTTTTAAATTGATTTTTTCATATTTGTGTGTAAGTGTTTCTAAACCTTAAAAATAAAAACCACAACAACTGACCGAGAATAGCCACTGGAGGGGTGCAATATGAGGCCGACCGCTATTAATTTTCCACCCCCAAAATTTGTCTGAGTTTTGTATCTTGCGGCTTTTTTAGTCAATCCTAGAGGTAGTTTTCAGCGCACGTGATTTTCATTGTTAAAAATATCAGGTGCCCCCAGAAACAAATTTTTGGAATCAAGTGGAAATATTTTATGGCCCTTCTCCGAAGTACCAGTTTATTTTTATTATTTTATGACATTTGACTTGAAGTGGGTGGAGAGGTAGAAGTTGACAGGTAGGTTATTTATATAGTGGTTTATTTTTATTATTATTGTAACATTTTGGTTAAAACTTTAGTATGTAAGCCCTTCTTGACCCTAGTAAAAGATTTTAGACTCATTCATTAAAACGTACTACTACCTACATGATCTTAAAAAACTATTTATTGTCATTCTGAAGGACATACGGAATCAGTTCTTTAGAAACAGCGTTAAAGTTAAGACGTGTGTTATTTACATAATACTTACAAAATTCAAATGTCTACGACTTCTAAAAAGGCTAAGGTTGAAAATGAAATTTATTCGTCTTTTTGTTTTAATCCCTTTAACAAAATGAAGCACAGATCATCAGATATGCGAAATATTTCCGACGGCTTATTAAAAAAATTCCCCTACGCTGTCAAAACGATTGAAAATTTGTGGATCATTGCAGGAAAGAGCTCGTAAAGTTGAAACGAATTACCGAATTTGAATAGTAATGAGCCTTGCGTTGAAGTTATTCCAGATGAAGACAAAAGTATTCCGAGAATGAAGACAGAACTGTTGATGATGATGGTTATTCTAACATTTCAAATTCAACGAATGAGTGTCGAAACCAATACCATAGGATGCAGTAGAAGTTCTTGAACAATAAAAGAGAAATACAAAACGTCACAGGGTGAAGCTGAAAGAATTCAACTTCTCACGCTTGCCTCCAAGAACATGGAGTTCTGCAAAAACAATGACTGAGTTTGGAACGTCTCAACGAAAAGCAAGAATTGCTAAACAATTGGTTGCTGATGCATGGGATTCTCACACTCCCAATCAAAAAGAAGGGAAAAACCTTTGGAGTGCGATACTAAATCTCTAATAACTCAGTTTTATCAGCGAGATGATATGAGTCGCCTAATGCCAGGGATGAAAGACTGGATGTCTGTACGAATCGATGGCAAGAAAGTTCAAATGCAGAAGAGAATGGTTCTCTGTAACCTGAATGAATTATTCGCAACATTTCAATCTGAATACGAGGATGTCAAAATTGGATTCACAAAATTTACACAACTGAGGCCAAAACATTGCGTTTTGGCAGGAAGCAGCGGAACTCACACAGTATGTGTTGTATTTACCATGAAAATGTTAAATTGATGTTGAAGGAAATCAACTTAAATTACTTAAAAGATGATTCATCAGAAGATTTACACCATTACCGCGATTGCCTTAAATTGACTATGTGCCCTAATGCTACAACTTCTTGCCACTTAGGTGAATGTTCGAATTGCCCGGAAACCACATCCATCAAAGAAAATTTAATCAACTCTTTTGATCGAGAA
>NW_023997517.1:0-21037 GCF_015586225.1 Lucilia sericata
GAAACACCAAGAAGACCAAAGAAAGAGGAAAATGCTACCAAAAAGTTAAATTTTTAAATGAAATTATAAAAAGTATAATAACTAACTAACTAACTAACTACTAACTAACTAACTAACTAACTAACTAACTAACTAACTAACTAACTAACTACTAACTAACTAACTAACTAACTAACTAACTACTAACTACTAACTAACTACTAACTAACTAACTACTAACTAACTAACTAACTAACTAACTAACTAACTAACTAACTACTACTACTAACTAACTAACTAACTAACTAACTAACTAACTAACTAACTAACTAACTACTACTACTAACTAACTAACTAACTAACTAACTAACTAACTACTCTAACTACTAACTAACTACTAACTAACTAACTACTAACTAACTAACTAACTAACTAACTAACTAACTACTAACTAACTAACACCTAACTAACTAACTAACTAACTAACTAACTAACACTAACTAACTAACTACTAACTAACTACTAACTAACTAACTAACTAACTAACTAACTAACTAACTAACTAACTAACTAACAACTACTAACTAACTAACTAACTAACTACTAACTAACTAACTAACTAACTAACTAACTACTAACTACTACTAACTAACTAACTAACTAACTAACTAACTAACTAACTAACTAACTAACTAACTACTAACTAACTAACTACTAACTAACTAACTACTAACTAACTAACTAACTAACTAACTAACTAACTAACTAACTAACTAACTAACTAACTAACTACTAACTAACTAACTAACTACTACTAACACTACTACTAACTAACTACTAACTACTAACTAACTACTAACTAACTAACTAACTAACTACTAACTAACTAACTAACTAACTAACTAACTAACTAACTAACTACTAACTAACTAACTAACTACTAACTAACTAACTACTAACTACTAACTAACTAACTAACTACTAACTACTAACTAACTAACTAACTAACTAACTACTAACTACTAACTACTAACTAACTAACTAACTAACTAACTAACTAACTAACTAACTAACTAACTAACTAACTAACTACTAACTAACTAACTAACTAACTAACTAACTAACTAACTAACTAACTAACTACTACTAACTAACTAACTAACAACTACTAACTAACTAACTAACTAACTAACTAACTAAACTAACTACTAACTAACTAACTAACTAACTACTAACTAACTAACTAACTAACTACTAACTAACTAACTAACTAACTAACTAACTAACTAACTAACTACTACTAACTAACTAACTAACTAACTAACTAACTAACTAACTACTAACTACTAACTAACTAACTAACTAACTCTAACTAACTAACTACTACTAACTAACTAACTAACTAACTAACTAACTAACTAACTAACTAACTAACTAACTAACTACTAACTACTAACTAACTAACTAACTAACTAACTAACTAACTAACTAACTAACTAACTAACTAACTAACTAACTAACTAACTACTAACTAACTAACTAACTAACTAACTAACTACTACTAACTAACTAACTAACTAACTAACTAACTAACTAACTAACTAACTAACTAACTAACTACTAACTAACTAACTAACTACTAACTAACTAACTAACTAACTACTAACTAACTAACTAACTAACTAACTAACTAACTAACTACTAACTAACTAACTACTAACTAACTAACTAACTAACTAACTAACTAACTAACTAACTAACTACTAACTAACTACTAACTAACTACTAACTAACTAACTAACTAACTAACTAACTACTAACTAACTAACTAACTAACTAACTAACTACTAACTAACTAACTAACTAACTAACTAACTAACTAACTACTAACTAACTAACTAACTAACTAACTAACTAACTAACTAACTAACTAACTAACTACTAACTACTAACTAACTAACTACTAACTAACTAACTAACTAACTAACTAACTACTAACTAACTAACTAACTAACTACTAACTAACTAACTAACTAACTAACTAACTAACTAACTAACTAACTAACTACTAACTAACTAACTAACTAACTACCTAACTACTAACTACTCTAACTAACTAACTAACTAACTAACTAACTAACTAACTAACTAACTAACTAACTACAACTAACTAACTAACTAACTACTAACTACTAACTAACTAACTACTAACTAACTAACTAACTAACTACTACTAACTAACTAACTACTAACTAACTAACTAACTAACTAACTAACTTAACTAACTAACTAACTCTAACTACTAACTAACTAACTAACTAACTAACTAACTACTACTAACTAACTAACTAACTACTAAAACTAACTAACTAACTACCTAACTAACTAACTACTAACTAACTAACTACTACTACTAACTAACTAACTAACTAACTAACTAACTAACTAACTAACTACTAACTAACTACTAACTCTAACTATCTAACTAACTAACTAACTAACTAACTAACTAACTACTACTAACTACTAACTAACTAACTAACTAACTACTAACTAACTAACTAACTACTAACTAACTAAACTAACTAACTACTAACTAACTAACTAACTAACTAACTAACTAACTAACTACTAACTAACTAACTAACTAACTAACTAACTAACTAACTAACTAACTAACTAACTAACTAACTAACTAACTACTAACTAACTAACTAACTAACTAACTAACTAACTAACTAACTAACTAACTACTACTAACTAACTAACTAACTAACTAACTAACTACTAACTACTAACTAACTAACTACTACTAACTAACTAACTAACTAACTAACTAACTAACTAACTAACTAACTAACTAACTAAATGTTTTTTTTTTGAGAAAATACTAATTTGAAGTACAATTCAGCTAGCTGAATAGTGAAATAGGGCAAGATTTTTAAATGAATTTAAATGCTTTTCAGGGTAAACATATTGCAGAATTTTAAAGAAAATTAAGAAAACGTAGATTTTTGTTTAAAATTTATAAAAATTTGCTATTCAGCTAGCTGAATAGCTTAAATAAGATATTTGGCAATTACTAGAGGTTTTAATATAGACATAAGTAAATTTTTCTTCAAAACTTTTATTTTAAAGGAAGTTCAACCCGCTGAATCTAAATTGCTTAAATTCAGCTTGCTGAATAAGATGCTAACACTTTCAATTTAAAGAAAAAATAATTTTTCTTTTAGAAAATTTATTGTTAAGATAATTCAGCTAGCTGAATTGCTTTAAAATTAAACAAATTTAAAAAAATGCTATAGTTTCTTAAGTAAAATTGGCAAAAAATATAATTCAGCTAGCTGAATTGCTTAGTTTATAATAAAGTCTTGTAAAAAACTAATTATGTTGTTAAAATATTACAACAATTCTACATTCAGCCAGCTGAATAAAATTTAATAGCCTTAAATTAGTTAAAAATTATATCATTTTATGTTATTATTTAGAAACTTGCCTATTCAGCTACATACTTTTAACTTTTGCACAAAAAAAAAATTTCTTTAAACCTTAATACTTATCCACTTATTCAGCTGGCTGATTCCTTTTTCATTTCCTTGTTTCTAAAAAGGAAAAATTCTAATTTTGTTCTTTGTTGCTTTTTTAAACTGAAATGGACAAAAAACTGATTTTACGCCAATTAAATTTCAATTTGTTTTGGTCCTTTTGCTTTGTTTTTTTTGCAGCGTAGGTTCCCGAAATATTTAAAATCTCCTTAGAGACAATAACAAGGCTTAAATTATCTTTCTGGTTAACATTGTGACAAATAAAGAAGGGTCGTTTGCACGGTCAGTTTGCAGCACATCATTAAGGAAACCTCACAAATTATAGGGTCGAATTTTTTCTAACAAGTTGGTGGAATTTTTATAACAAAATAAGTAATTTATTTGATTTGTTTTAACAAAAAACTAAACAAATGTATGTCAATTATGGTTGGAAAATATTTTCCGGTAAATTTCCAAATAAGAAGATTATGTTCTTGCAAAATTAGGACTTCTTTTTTTAGAACCTCCAAAGGGACTCATAACAACTATATTTCAAACATTGTTATTTTTCCTCTCCCTTTAAAGTTTCTTGGAAATTTAAATTTTCTTTTCCATTTTCTTATCATTTTTCATTTCTTTTGGTTTTTTTTTCCAGTTTGTTGAAACATGTTGCACGTTATTTAGCTGGCTGTCGAGGAGTCCTTGAGAGTAAAATACATTATGAAGAACTTTTTAATCTAAACTGTTAAAAACAATACAAGAAAAAACTATGATGCAAAAGATGATGATAAAGATGATGTTGCTGTTGCTGCTGGTAGAGGAGTTAAGAGCAGAACCATATGACATTATGACAGTTTAAGTTTCCTATTGTTTGTTAAAGTTAATGTGAGAAAAAATCTAAGGAGAAATGCATAACTAGAGTTAGACAGCATGGTATGGTCATTTCAACAAATGTTAAAAGTTTGAGCTACCAATGGAATGGAATAACAAGAACAGTGGGCCTGGGTAGTCTATAGTCTAGTCTATAGTCAAGTCTACAGTTTAGTCTATAGTCTTGTCTATAGTTTAGTCTATAGTTTAGTCTATAGTCTAGTCTATAGTCTAGTCTACAGTCTAGTCTATAGTCTAGTCTATAGTCTAGTCTATAGTCTAGTCTATAGTCAAGTCTACAGTTTAGTCTATAGTCTTGTCTATAGCTTAGTCTATAGTTTAGTCTATAGTCTAGTCTATAATCTAGTCTATAATCTAGTCTATAGTCTAGTCTATAGTCTAGTCTATAGTCTAGTCTATAGTCTAGTCTAAAGTCTAGTCTACAGTCTAGTCTATAGTCTAGTCTATAGTCTAGTCTATAGCCTAGTCCATAGTCTAGTCTATAGTCTAGTTTATAGTCTAGTCTATAGTTTAGTCTATAGTCTAGTCTATAGTCTAGTCCATAGTCTAGTCTGTAATCTGGTCTATAGTCTACTCTATAGTCTAGTCTATAATCTAGCCTATAGTCTATAGTCCAGTCTATAGTCTATTCTTAGTCTATTCTTTAGTCTAGTCTATAGTCTAGTCTGCAGTCTAGTCTATAGTCTAGTCTATAGTCTAGTCTATAGTCTAGTCTATAGTCTAGTCTATAGTCTAGTCTATAGTCTAGTCTATAGTCTAGTCTATAGTCTAGTCTATAGTCTAGTCTATAGTCTAGTCTATAGTCTAGTATGTAGTCTAGTCTATAGTCCTAGTCTATAGTCTAGTCTATAGTCTAGTCTATAGTCTAGTATATAGTCTAGTCTATAGTCTAGTCTATAGTCTAGTCTATAGTCTAGTCTATAATCTAGTCTATAATCTAGTCTATAGTCTAGTCTATAGTCTAGTCTATAGTCTAGTCTATAGTCTAGTCTATAGTCTAGTCTATAGTCTAGTCTATAGTCTAGTCTATAGTCTAGTCTATAGTCTAGTCTATAGTCTAGTCTATAATCTAGTCTATAATCTAGTCTATAGTCTAGTCTATAGTCTAGTCTGTAGTCTAGTCTATAGTCTAGTCTATAGTCTAGTCTATAGGTTAGTCTATAGTCTAGTCTATAGTCTAGTCTATAGTCTAGTCTATAGTCTAGTCTATAGTCTAGTCTATAGTCTAGTCTATAGTCTAGTCTATGGTCTAGTCTATAATCTAGTCTATAATCTAGTCTATAGTCTAGTCTATAGTCTAGTCTATAGTCTAGTCTATAGTCTAGTCTAAAGTCTAGTCTACAGTCTAGTCTATAGTCTAGTCTATAGTCTAGTCTATAGCCTAGTCCATAGTCTAGTCTATAGTCTAGTTTATAGTCTAGTCTATAGTTTAGTCTATAGTCTAGTCTATAGTCTAGTCCATAGTCTAGTCTGTAATCTGGTCTATAGTCTACTCTATAGTCTAGTCTATAATCTAGCCTATAGTCTATAGTCCAGTCTATAGTCTATTCTTTAGTCTATTCTTTAGTCTAGTCTATAGTCTAGTCTGCAGTAGTCTAGTCTATAGTCTAGTCTATAGTCTAGTCTATAGTCTAGTCTATAGTCTAGTCTATAGTCTAGTCTATACTAGTCTATAGTCTAGTCTATAGTCTAGTCTATAGTCTAGTCTATAGTCTAGTCTATAGTCTAGTCTATAGTCTAGTCTATAGTCTAGTCTATAGTCTAGTCTATAGTCTAGTCTATAGTCTAGTCTATAGTCTAGTCTATAGTCTAGTCTATAGTCTAGTCTATAGTCTAGTCTATAGTCTAGTCTATAGTCTAGTCTATAGTCTAGTCTAGTCTAGTCTATAGTCTAGTCTATAGTCTAGTCTATAGTCTAGTCTATAGTCTAGTCTATAGTCTAGTCTATAGTCTAGTCTATAGTCTAGTCTATAGTCTAGTCTATAGTCTAGTCTATAGTCTAGTCTATAGTCTAGTCTATAGTCTAGTCTATAGTCTAGTCTATAGTCTAGTCTATAGTCTAGTCTATAGTCTAGTCTATAGTCTAGTCTATAGTCCTAGTCTATAGTCTAGTCTATAGTCTAGTCTATAGTCTAGTCTATAGTCTAGTCTATAGTCTAGTCTATAGTCTAGTCTATAGTCTAGTCTATAGTCTAGTCTATAGTCTAGTCTATAGTCTTCTATAGTCTAGTCTATGAGTCTAGTCTATAGTCTAGTCTATAGTCTAGTCCTATAGTCTAGTCTATAGTCTAGTCTAGAGTCTAGTCTATGGTCTAGTCTATAGTCTAGTCTATAGTCTAGTCTATGGTCTAGTCTAGTCTATAGTCTAGTCTATAGTCTAGTCTATAGTCTAGTCTATAGTCTAGTCCTATAGTCTAGTCTAATAGTCTAGTCTATAGTCTAGTCTATAGTCTAGTCTATAGTCTAGTCCTATAGTCTAGTCTATAGTCTAGTCTATAGTCTAGTCCTATAGTCTAGTCTATAGTCTATTCTATAGTCTAGTCTATAGTCTAGTCTATAGTCTAGTCTATAGTCTAGTCTATAGTCTAGTCTATAGTCTAGTCTATAGTCTAGTCTATAGTCTAGTCTATAGTCTAGTCTATAGTCTAGTCTATAGTCTAGTCTATAGTCTAGTCTATAGTCTTGTCTATAGTCTAGTCTATAGTATAGTATATAGTCTAGTCTGTATATAGTATATAGTCTAGTCTAGTCTATAGTCTAGTCTGTAGTCTAGTCCATAGTCTAGTCTGTAGTTTAGTTTATAGCCTAGTTTATAGTCCAGTATTAGTTTAGTTTATAGTCTAGTTTATAGTCTAGTCTATAGTCTTATCTATAGACTAGTCTATAGTCTACTCGATAGTCTAGTTTATATGCTAGTCTATAGTTTAGTCTATAGTCTAGTCTATATTCTAGTCTATAGTCTAGTCTATAGTCTAGTCTATAGTCTAATCCATAGTCTAGTCTGTAGTTTAGTTTATAGTCTACTTTATAGTCCAATCTATAGTTTAGTTTATAATCTAGTTTATAGTCTAGTATATAGTCTAGTCTATGGTCTACTCGATAGTCTAGTCCATAGTATAGTCAGTAGTTTAGTTTATAGTCCAGTCTATAGTTTAGTTTATAGTCTAGTTTATAGTCTAGTCTATAGTCTAGTCTATAGTCTAGTCTATAGTCTAGTCTCTAGTCTAGTCTATAGTCTAGTCTATAGTCTAGTCTATAGTCTAGTCTCTAGTCTAGTCTATAGTCTAGTCTATAGTCTAGTCTCTAGACTAGTCTATAGTCTAGTCTATAGTCTAGTCTCTAGGTCTAGTCTATAGTCTAGTCTATAGTCTAGTCTCTAGACTAGTCTATAGTCTAGTCTATAGTCTAGTCTATAGTCTAGTCTATAGTCTAGTCTATAGTCTAGTCTATAGTCTAGTCTATAGTTTAGTCTATATTCTAGTCTATAATCTAGTTTATAGTCTAGTCTATAGTCTGTTAATTGTTTAGTCTACAGTCTAGTCTATAGTCTAGTCTATATTCTAGTCTATATTCTAGTCTATTGTCTAGTCTATAGTCTAGTCTATAGTATAGTCTATAGTCTAGTCTATAGTCTAGTCTATAGTCTAGTCTATAGCCTAGTTTTAAGGTATAGTCTATAGTTTAGTCTATAGTCTTGTCTATAGTTTAGTCTATAGTTTAGTCTATAGTCTAGTCTATAGTCTAGGCTACAGTCTAGTCTATAGTCTAGTCTATAGTCTAGTCTATAGTCTAGTCTATAGTCAAGTCGACAGTTTAGTCTATAAGTCTTGTCTATAGGACTTGTATATAGTTTAGTCTATAGTTAGTCTTAGTCTAGTCTATAATCTAGTCTAAGAGTCTAGTCTATAGTCTAGTCTTAGTCTAGTCTATAGTCTAGTCTATAGTCTAGTCTATAGTCTAGTCTATAGTCTAGTCTATAGTCTAGTCTATAGTCTCAGTCTATATCTAGTCTATAAGTCTAGTCTATAGTCTAGTCTATATCTAGTCTAGTCTATAGTCTAGTCTATAGTCTAGTCTATAGTCTAGTCTATAGTCTAGTCTATAGTCTAGTCTATAGTCTAGTCTATAGTCTAGTCTATAGTCTAGTCTATAGTCTAGTCTATAGTCTAGTCTATAGTCTAGTCTATAGTCTAGTATGTAGTCTAGTCTATAATCTAGTATGTAGTCTAGTCTATAGTCTAGTCTATAGTCTAGTCTATAGTCTAGTCTATAGTCTAGTATATAGTCTAGTCTATAGTCTAGTCTATAGTCTAGTCTATAGTCTAGTCTATAATCTAGTCTATAATCTAGTCTATAGTCTAGTCTATAGTCTAGTCTATAGTCTAGTCTATAGTCTAGTCTATAGTCTAGTCTATAGTCTAGTCTATAGTCTAGTCTATAGTCTAGTCTATAGTCTAGTCTATAGTCTAGTCTATAGTCTAGTCTATAGTCTAGTCTATAATCTAGTCTATAATCTAGTCTATAGTCTAGTCTATAGTCTAGTCTGTAGTCTAGTCTATAGTCCTAGTCTATAGTCTAGTCTATAGTCTAGTCTAGTCCTAGTCCTATAGTCTAGTCTATAGTCTAGTCTATAGTCTAGTCTATAGTCCTAGTCTATAGTCTAGTCTATAGTCTAGTCTATAGTCTAGTCTATATCTAGTCTATAATCTAGTCTATAGTCTAGTCTATAGTCTAGTCTATAGTCTAGTCTATAGTCTAGTCTAAAGTCTAGTCTACAGTCTAGTCTATAGTCTAGTCTATAGTCTAGTCTATAGCCTAGTCCATAGTCTAGTCTATAGTCTAGTTTATAGTCCTAGTCTATAGTTTATCTATAGTCTAGTCTATAGTCTAGTCCATAGTCTAGTCTGTAATCTGGTCCTATAGTCTACTCTATAGTCCTAGTCTAGAATCTAGCCTATAGTCCAGTCTATAGTCTAGTCTTAGTCTATTCTTTAGTCTAGTCTATAGTCTAGTCTGTCTAGTCTATAGTCTAGTCTATAGTCTAGTCTATAGTCTAGTCTATAGTCTAGTCTATAGTCTAGTCTATAGTCTAGTCTATAGTCTAGTCTATAGTCTAGTCTATAGTCTAGTCTATAGTCTAGTCTATAGTCTAGTCTATAGTCTAGTCTATAGTCTAGTCTATAGTCTAGTCTATAGTCTAGTCTATAGTCTAGTCTATAGTCTAGTCTATAGTCTAGTCTATAGTCTAGTCTATAGTCTAGTCTATAGTCTAGTCTATAGTCTAGTCTATAGTCTAGTCTATAGTCTAGTCTATAGTCTAGTCTATAGTCTAGTCTATAGTCTAGTCTATAGTTTAGTCTATAGTCTAGTCTATAGTCTAGTCTATAGTCTAGTCTATAGTCTAGTCTATAGTCTAGTCTATAGTCTAGTCTATAGTCTAGTCTATAGTCTAGTCTATAGTCTAGTCTATAGTCTAGTCTATAGTCTAGTCTATAGTCTAGTCTATAGTCTAGTCTATAGTCTGTCTATAGTCTATTCTATAGTATAGTATATAGTCTAGTCTATATATAGTATATAGTCTAGTCTAGTCTATAGTCTAGTCTATAGTCTAGTCTATAGTCTAGTCTGTAGTCTAGTCCATAGTCTAGTCTGTAGTATAGTTTATAGTCTAATTTATAGTCCAGTATATAGTTTAGTTTATAGTCTAGTTTATAGTCTAGTCTATAGTCTAATCTATAGACTAGTCTATAGTCTACTCGATAGTCTAGTTTATATGCTAGTCTATAGTCTAGTCTATAGTCTAGTCTATATTCTAGTCTATAGTCTAGTCTATAGTCTAGTCTATAGTCTAATCCATAGTCTAGTCTGTAGTTTAGTTTATAGTCTACTTTCTAGTCCAATCTATAGTTTAGTTCATAGTCTAGTTTATAGTCTAGTATATAGTCTAGTCTATGGTCTACTCGATAGTCTAGTCCATAGTATAGTCAGTAGTTTAGTTTATAGTCCAGTCTATAGTTTAGTTTATAGTCTAGTTTACAGTCTAGTCTATAGTCTAGTCTATAGTCTAGTCTATAGTCTAGTCTACAGTCTAGTCTATAGTCTAGTCTATAGTCTAGTCTATAGTCTAGTCTATAGTCTAGTCTATAGTCTAGTCTATAGTTTAGTCTATATTCTAGTCTATAATCTAGTTTATAGTCTAGTCTATAGTCTTGTTAATTGTTTAGTCTACAGTCTAGTCTATAGTCTAGTCTATATTCTAGTCTATATTCTAGTCTATTGTCTAGTCTATAGTCTAGTCTATAGTCTAGTCTATAGTCAAGTCTACAGTTTAGTCTATAGTCTTGTCTATAGCTTAGTCTATAGTTTAGTCTATAGTGTAGTCTATAGTCTAGTCTATAGTCTAGTCTATAGTCTAGTCTATAGTCTAGTCTATAGTCTAGTCTATAGTCTAGTCTATAGTCTAGTCTATAGTCTAGTCTATAGTCTAGTCTATAGTCTAGTCTATAGTCTAGTATGTAGTCTAGTCTATAGTCTAGTCTATAGTCTAGTCTATAGTCTAGTCTATAGTCTAGTATATAGTCTAGTCTATAGTCTAGTCTATAGTCTAGTCTATAGTCTAGTCTATAATCTAGTCTATAATCTAGTCTATAGTCTAGTCTATAGTCTAGTCTATAGTCTAGTCCTATAGTCTAGTCTATAGTCTAGTCTATAATCTAGTCTATAATCTAGTCTATAGTCTAGTCTATAGTCTAGTCTGTAGTCTAGTCTATAGTCTAGTCTACAGTCTAGTCTATAGTCTAGTCTATAGTATAGTCTATAGTCTAGTCTATAGTCTAGTCTATAGTCTAGTCTATAGTCTAGTCTATAGTCTAGTCTATAATCTAGTCTATAATCTAGTCTATAGTCTAGTCTATAGTCTAGTCTATAGTCTAGTCTATAGTCTAGTCTAAAGTCTAGTCTACAGTCTAGTCTATAGTCTAGTCTATAGTCTAGTCTATAGCCTAGTCCATAGTCTAGTCTATAGTCTAGTTTATAGTCTAGTCTATAGTCTAGTCCATAGTCTAGTCTGTAATCTGGTCTATAGTCTACTCTATAGTCTAGTCTATAATCTAGCCTATAGTCTATAGTCCAGTCTATAGTCTATTCTTTAGTCTATTCTTTAGTCTAGTCTATAGTCTAGTCTGCAGTCTAGTCTATAGTCTAGTCTATAGTCTAGTCTATAGTCTAGTCTATAGTCTAGTCTATAGTCTAGTCTAGTCTAGTCTATAGTCTAGTCTATAGTCTAGTCTATAGTCTAGTCTATAGTCTAGTCTATAGTCTAGTCTATAGTCTAGTCTATAGTCTAGTCTATAGTCTAGTCTATAGTCTAGTCTATAGTCTAGTCTATAGTCTAGTCTAGTCAGTCTATAGTCTAGTCTATAGTCTAGTCTATAGTCTAGTCTATAGTCTAGTCTATAGTCTAGTCTATAGTCTAGTCTATAGTCTAGTCTATAGTCTAGTCTATAGTCTAGTCTATAGTCTAGTCTATAGTCTAGTCTATAGTCTAGTCTATAGTCTAGTCTATAGTCTAGTCTATAGTCTAGTCTATAGTCTAGTCTATAGTCTAGTCTATAGTCTAGTCTATAGTCTAGTCTATAGTCTAGTCTATAGTCTAGTCTATAGTCTAGTCTATAGTCTAGTCTATAGTCTAGTCTATAGTCTAGTCTATAGTCTAGTCTATAGTCTAGTCTATAGTCTAGTCTATAGTCTAGTCTATAGTCTAGTCTATAGTCTAGTCTATAGTCTAGTCTATAGTCTAGTCTATAGTCTAGTCTATAGTCTAGTCTATAGTCTAGTCTATAGTCTAGTCTATAGTCTAGTCTATAGTCTAGTCTATAGTCTAGTCTATAGTCTAGTCTATATCTAGTCTATAGTCTAGTCTATAGTCTAGTCTATAGTCTAGTCTATAGTCTAGTCTATAGTCTAGTCTATAGTCTAGTCTATAGTCTAGTCTATAGTCTAGTCTATAGTCTAGTCTATAGTCTAGTCTATAGTCTAGTCTATAGTCTAGTCTATAGTCTAGTCTATAGTCTAGTCTATAGTCTAGTCTATAGTCTAGTCTATAGTCTAGTCTATAGTCTAGTCTATAGTCTAGTCTATAGTCTAGTCTATAGTCTAGTCTATAGTCTAGTCTATAGTCTAGTCTAGTCTAGTCTATAGTCTAGTCTATAGTCTAGTCTATAGTCTAGTCTATAGTCTAGTCTATAGTCTAGTCTATAGTCTAGTCTTAGTCTAGTCTATAGTCTAGTCTATAGTCTAGTCTATAGTCTAGTCTATAGTCTAGTCTATAGTCTAGTCTATAGTCTAGTCTATAGTCTAGTCTATAGTCTAGTCTATAGTCTAGTCTATGGTCTAGTCTATAGTCTAGTCTATGGTCTAGTCTATGGTCTAGTCTATAGTCTAGTCTAGTCTATAGTCTAGTCTTTAGTCTAGTCTATAGTCTAGTCTATAGTCTAGTCTAGTCTAGTCTATAGTCTAGTCTATAGTCTAGTCTATAGTCTAGTCTATAGTCTAGTCTATAGTCTAGTCTATAGTCTAGTCTATAGTCTAGTCTATAGTCTAGTCTATAGTCTAGTCTATAGTCTAGTCTATAGTCTAGTCTAAAGTCTAGTCTATAGTCTAGTCTATAGTCTAGTCTATAGTCTAGTCTATAGTCTAGTATAGTCTATAGTAGTCTATAGTCTAGTCTATAGTCTAGTCTATAGTCTAGTCTATAGTCTAGTCTATAGTCTAGTCTATAGTCCTAGTCTATAGTCTAGTCTATAGTCTAGTCTATAGTCTAGTCTATAGTCTAGTCTATAGTCTGTCTATAGTCTATTCTATAGTATAGTATATAGTCCTAGTCTATATATAGTATATAGTCTAGTCTAGTCTATAGTCTAGTCTATAGTCTAGTCTATAGTCTAGTCTGTAGTCTAGTCCATAGTCTAGTCTGTAGTTTAGTTTATAGTCTAGTTTATAGTCCAGTATATAGTTTAGTTTATAGTCTAGTTTTATAGTCTAGTCTATAGTCTAATCTATAGACTAGTCTATAGTCTACTCGATAGTCTAGTTTATATGCTAGTCTATAGTCCTATCTATAGTCTAGTCTATATTCTAGTCTATAGTCTAGTCTATAGTCTAGTCTATAGTCTAATCCATAGTCTAGTCTGTAGTTTAGTTTATAGTCTACTTTATAGTCCAATCTATAGTTTAGTTTATAGTCTAGTTTATAGTCTAGTATATAGTCTAGTCTATGGTCTACTCGATAGTCTAGTCCATAGTATAGTCAGTAGTTTAGTTTATAGTCCAGTCTATAGTTTAGTTTATAGTCTAGTTTATAGTCTAGTCTATAGTCTAGTCTATAGTCTAGTCTATAGTCTAGTCTCTAGTCTATAGTCTAGTCTATAGTCTAGTCTATAGTCTAGTCTATAGTCTAGTCTATAGTATAGTCTATAGTCTAGTCTATAGTCTAGTCTATAGTCTAGTCTATAGTCTAGTCTATAGTCTAGTCTATAGTTTAGTCTATATTCTAGTCTATAATCTAGTTTATAGTCTAGTCTATAGTCTTGTTAATTGTTTAGTCTACAGTCTAGTCTATAGTCTAGTCTATATTCTAGTCTATATTCTAGTCTATTGTTTAGTTTTATTAGTTTAGTCTATGGTCTAGTCTAGTCTAGTTTAGTCTATGGTCTAGTCTATAGTTTTGTCTATAGTCTTGTCTATGGTTTAGTCTATAGTCTTGTCTATAGTTTAGTCTATAGACTAGAGTCTACTGTATAGTCTAGTCTGTAGTCAAGTCTATAGTCAAGTAATAGTTAATTTTATTAGCTTTGTAGCTACTTTAGACTACTGTCCATTTTAAATCAATCTTTTATTTTTTTGTAATTTCCTTTTCTTTTGCAAATTAAAGTTTTCACTTGCTACCAGACATAAAACTGTCTCCCTATTTCTTGTAACTTTTTGTTGCAGCTTCTATATGTTTGGTTATTAAAGTTGTATTACTGTTGTTGTTGCTGTTGTAGCAAAAACTTTACTCATGGTATTGTTTTCCTCTTAAATGCCTCGTAAAATTGAATATCAGTTTTTTTTTTGTAACATTTAAGGAAACATTTCTTTTTTTTTGTAGTTTTTGCAGCACTAGTTGCTAACTGAAGAATCCTTTTTTTCTTGTTTTAGATTTTAGTACAAATCTTTTACCATATTGATTTCTTATTGCAATTTTGGTTTCTGGCTTAGTAAAGCTTATCTTAGCTGTAAAGGAAACGGATACTGTTTAGTTTTGTTAGAAGAGTTGTAGAGAGATGTTAGAATATTATGATTATTTGAAATTGTTTTTTTTTAAATCCTTTTTATCGTTTTTTTCTTGTTCCTCGTTTTATCTCTATTTAATAGTGATTTCTACAATTAACCTTATTTTTTGCTCTCTTTTATATTGTGTTTTACAAATTGTTATTGTTCCTTTATTTCCGTTTATTGAAGTTTTCATTTTTATTAACACAAATGGAAAATTATTGTTACATTTAGGGGAAATTGAAAATAGTTTTTTTCCATTAAAAAAAGGAAATTTCTAAAAAAAATTATAGAAAATCAAATACTTACTCTTGCTCTCTGTTATGCTGATAAGTTTCTCTATAATGATTGCGTACGTTGCGTCTAACACTGCTGTCATTGACATGATGCTGGTGAGTCAAAGAAGCTGGCAGCAATAAAGCAGTTTCTAAAATAAAACAAGAAAAAAGAATAAAACAAATTTAGTCGCAAAAAAAAAAACAAACTAATTTTCACTTCATTAAATTTACATGTTTATAGCTCAAACACATATACACACTCTCTCTCTTATATGAAAATATAATGACGTTCCATACAGCCTGCTGCTGTTGATGAGTTTGTTTATTTGACAGCAAACAATGACAAAAAATGGAAAAATAATATTAAAAAAAATAAGAGAAAACCTCTTTATTGTTATGATCATCATCTGATATGCATATTAATATGCACACATATATATATTTATAGAAATTTGCATATATAACACCATTTTGATTACGTTCTTCCTAACACACACATACATATACTATGCCCAACACATGCAATTTACTCATTTCCCCCCACACTCACTCACTCTCTTCCTATCACACAAATGCTAATTTTGTCAACGACATTCAATTTAAATGTCATAAAATACAGACATGTTTTTGGCGTTAGATAAAGCGTAATAATATGAACAACAACAACAAAAAATACTAATAAAATATTTTCTAGGAAAATTAAGAAAAAGTTAAAAAAAATAAACAATACAGCTAGCTATGTATTAAAAATAAAGCTTAAAATAGTAATTGTAAGGAAATTAAAATAAATTAAATATGAACAAAGAAATGGATTTCAGCTTTGTAATTGAAAAGAATGGAAAAAAGTTTTCAAATATTTATGAAAAAAATGAAAATCAAGAACATCCTTAAAAAAATGTAATTCTGCAGGAGTCAAGGGAATGGAATATAATCAGCATATAGTCAAGAACTAAAGACTTAGTCGGCTGTCCAGAGTGTACTTTCTAGTCCAGGCTAAATACTAGTCTATAGTCTAGACTAAACACTAATCAGTAGCCAAGGCTAATTTATTGTTTAGACTATGGACTAGCCAAAACAAAGGACCTTATAAAAGACTAGACTATAGTCCACACTAAATGTTAGTATATAGCTAAAACTTAGTTCGGTCTAGAGTCTAGTCTATTATATAGTCTAGTGCTTAGTCCATATAAGAAACTATACTCGAAACTATAGTCTAGATTATATAGTCTATAATACAATCAAAAGACAAATCTGTAGTCCTAATTATACAAGAGCAGAGAGTAGTCCTGACTAGAGTCTAGTCTATAACCTAGAATAGAGTCTACTATATTCTATGGATCAGCCTAGAGTCTAGTTTATAATACAGAACAGCGTCTTGTATATAGTACAGACCGGAGTCTATAGTCCAGTTTAGAATCTACTTTGTAATATATAACTTTTATAACACCATAAAAATCCCTTTGTTCCCCAGTTTTACTTAAAGTCATGCACTTTCTCTTTTATGGGTCCTCAAAGATTAGATGCCTCGGTGTCATTTTTGCAAAAAAAGTTATCATTTTCTCAGGCTCACATCTTGTAAACTGTTTTGGAATTTTGATTTACACTCTGAAGCAAAATTGGTAGCTCTTGTCATTAGGAAATTGTTAACATATTAAAAATTATAACATTAATTTTTTCATTTCAAGTGAAAAGTTTTTAATTGTGATATTAACAGGCTTTATTAACGCCACCTAGTACGTATACGTATTAATTATTTATTGAAATACGAATATTAAGTATACGCCTAATACCGAGAAGAACTTGCATTATGTTTACACACTTAAAGGCGTTGATAGTTAGTTAGTTAGTTAGTTAGTTAGTTAGTTAGTTAGTTAGTTAGTTAGTTAGTAAGTTAGTTAGTTAGTTAGTTAGTTAGTTAGTTAGTAGTAGTTAGTTAGTTAGTTAGTTAGTTAGTTAGTTAGTAGTAGTAGTTAGTAGTTAGTTAGTTAGTTATTAGTTAGTTAGTAGTTAGTTAGTTAGTAGTTAGTTAGTTAGTTAGTTAGTTAGTTAGTTAGTTAGTTAGTTAGTAGTTAGTTAGTAGTTCGTTAGTTAGTAGTTAGTAGTTAGTTAGTTAGTTAGTTAGTTAGTTAGTTAGTAGTTAGTTAGTAGTTAGTTAGTTAGTTAGTTAGTTAGTTAGTTAGTTAGTTAGTTAGTAGTTAGTTAGTTAGTTAGTTAGTTAGTTAGTTAGTTAGTTAGTTAGTTAGTTAGTTAGTAGTTAGTTAGTTAGTTAGTTAGTTAGTTAGTTAGTAGTTAGTTAGTTAGTTAGTTAGTTAGTTAGTTAGTTAGTTAGTTAGTTAGTTAGTTAGTTAGTTAGTTAGTTAGTTAGTTAGTTAGTTAGTTAGTTAGTTAGTTAGTTAGTTAGTTAGTTAGTTAGTTAGTTAGTAGTTAGTTAGTTAGTAGTTAGTTAGTTAGTTAGTTAGTTAGTTAGTAGTTAGTTAGTTAGTTAGTTAGTTAGTTTAGTTAGTTAGTTAGTTAGTAGTAGTTAGTTAGTTGTAGTAGTTAGTTAGTCGTTAGTTAGTTAGTTAGTAGTTAGTTAGTTAGTTAGTTAGTTAGTTAGTTAGTTAGTAGTTAGTTAGTTAGTAGTTAGTTAGTTAGTTAGTTAGTTAGTTAGTTAGTTAGTTAGTTAGTTAGTTAGTTAGTTAGTTAGTTAGTTAGTTAGTTAGTTAGTTAGTTAGTTAGTTAGTTAGTTAGTTAGTTAGTTAGTTAGTAGTTAGTTAGTTAGTTAGTTAGTTAGTTAGTTAGTAGTTAGTTAGTTAGTAGTTAGTTAGTTAGTTAGTTAGTTAGTTAGTTAGTTAGTTAGTTAGTTAGTTAGTTAGTTAGTTAGTTAGTTAGTTAGTTAGTTAGTTAGTTAGTTAGTAGTTAGTTAGTAGTTAGTTAGTTAGTTAGTTAGTTAGTTAGTTAGTTAGTTAGTTAGTTAGTAGTTAGTTAGTTAGTTAGTTAGTTAGTTAGTTAGTTAGTTAGTTAGTTAGTTAGTTAGTTAGTAGTTAGTTAGTTAGTTAGTTAGTTAGTTAGTTAGTTAGTTAGTTAGTTAGTTAGTTAGTTAGTTAGTTAGTTAGTTAGTTAGTTAGTTAGTTAGTTAGTTAGTTAGTTAGTTAGTAGTTGTAGTTAGTTAGTAGTTAGTAGTTAGTTAGTAGTTAGTTAGTTAGTTAGTTAGTTAGTAGTTAGTTAGTTAGTTAGTTAGTAGTTAGTTAGTTAGTTAGTAGTTAGTTAGTTAGTTAGTTAGTAGTTAGTTAGTTAGTTAGTTAGTTAGTAGTTAGTTAGTTAGTTAGTTAGTTAGTTAGTTAGTTAGTTAGTTAGTTAGTTAGTTAGTTAGTAGTTAGTTAGTTAGTTAGTTAGTTAGTTAGTTAGTTAGTTAGTTAGTTAGTTAGTTAGTTAGTTAGTTAGTAGTAGTTAGTTAGTTAGTAGTTAGTTAGTTAGTTAGTTAGTTAGTTAGTTAGTTAGTTAGTTAGTTAGTTAGTTAGTTAGTTAGTTAGTTAGTTAGTTAGTTAGTTAGTTAGTTAGTTAGTTAGTTAGTTAGTTAGTTAGTAGTTAGTTAGTTAGTTAGTAGTTAGTTAGTTAGTTAGTTAGTTAGTTAGTTAGTTAGTTAGTTAGTTAGTTAGTAGTTAGTTAGTTAGTTAGTGTTAGTTAGTTAGTTAGTTAGTTAGTTAGTTAGTTAGTTAGTAGTTAGTTAGTTAGTAGTTAGTTAGTTAGTAGTTAGTTAGTTAGTTAGTTAGTTAGTTAGTTAGTTAGTTAGTTAGTTAGTTAGTAGTTAGTTAGTTAGTTAGTTAGTTAGTTAGTTAGTAGTTAGTTAGTAGTTAGTTAGTAGTTAGTTAGTTAGTTAGTAGTTAGTTAGTTAGTTAGTTAGTTAGTTAGTTAGTTAGTTAGTTAGTTAGTTAGTTAGTTAGTAGTTAGTTAGTTAGTTAGTTAGTTAGTAGTTAGTTAGTTAGTTAGTTAGTTAGTTAGTTAGTTAGTTAGTTAGTAGTTAGTTAGTTAGTTAGTTAGTTAGTTAGTTAGTTAGTTAGTTAGTTAGTTAGTTAGTTAGTTAGTTAGTTAGTTAGTTAGTTAGTTAGTTTAGTTAGTTAGTTAGTTAGTTAGTAGTTAGTTAGTTAGTTAGTAGTTAGTAGTAGTTAGTTAGTTAGTTAGTTAGTTAGTTAGTTAGTTAGTTAGTTAGTTAGTTAGTTAGTTAGTTAGTTAGTTAGTTAGTTAGTTAGTTAGTTAGTTAGTTAGTTAGTTAGTTAGTTAGTAGTTAGTTAGTTAGTTAGTAGTTAGTTAGTTAGTTAGTTAGTTAGTTAGTTAGTTAGTAGTTAGTTAGTTAGTTAGTTAGTTAGTTAGTTAGTTAGTTAGTTAGTTAGTAGTTAGTTAGTTAGTTAGTTAGTTAGTTAGTTAGTTAGTTAGTTAGTTAGTTAGTTAGTAGTTAGTTAGTTAGTTAGTTAGTTAGTTAGTTAGTTAGTTAGTTAGTTAGTTAGTTAGTTAGTTAGTTAGTTAGTTAGTTAGTTAGTTAGTTAGTTAGTAGTTAGTTAGTTAGTTAGTTAGTTAGTTAGTTAGTAGTTAGTTAGTTAGTTAGTTAGTTAGTTAGTTAGTTAGTTAGTTAGTTAGTTAGTTAGTTAGTTAGTTAGTTAGTTAGTTAGTTAGTTAGTTAGTTAGTTAGTTAGTTAGTTAGTTAGTTAGTTAGTTAGTTAGTTAGTTAGTTAGTTAGTTAGTTAGTTAGTTAGTTAGTTAGTTAGTTAGTTAGTTAGTTAGTTAGTTTAGTTAGTTAGTTAGTTAGTTAGTTAGTTAGTTAGAGGCTTACAGTCCACATAGAGGCTTACAGTCCACACTAGGCTCTAGTCTACAGGCCAGGTTAGTCTATAGTCTGCATTAGAGTCTAGGCTACAGTCCAGTCTACAGACTAGTGACTATAATCCGGACTATGTACCAAAGTCTAGGCCAAACTACATTTTAATCCACAGTCCAACAACTGCTACAGCCAACAATAGATCCATTACATTTAACATTTACCTCTAATTTTAGCTGAATTTTTATATTTTATTGTGAAACAGCTTCACTGCTGCTGTAGTAATGTTATGAAAGATTTATTAAACATCCTCATAAAACCCCTCATGTGCCATAAAGTAGACAATCTTAACTTTAAGTTAATTGCTGACAAACAAGCAAATAAGATAAAATTAGTATGTATTTTCAGCATTAGACAATAGTGTGGATAGTAGAGTATTATGTTATGTGATTATTACAAACGGTAATTTTATGAGTTTATTCTTGTATTAATATGGCTATCTAAGTATATAAGCTTAAACACACACATGCACGCAGACTCTGGCATATAAACAGACAATTAGTGGGCTTTACTTGGTCGTACGTATACAGACATATACATGTATGTATGTAAGTGTGTATATGACAATGTTTGTGTTTGTTTTTAGTCCTTATATAAGTTATAATTAACGTAAAGGTCTAAAAACAACTAAAAGCGTTTGTTAAAGTTAAACAGCTACAAAAAGAGAGAGTGGGAGTGAAATAAAAATGAAACGTTAGCAGAAAAGAAAGGACTCATTAACGTCATAAAAATAATTGTTAAATCAACATACTAAACATACACATACATATGTATTTACAAATATAAACAGGCTAAAATACAGACATTTACGTTTTGTACAATAGATAAACAAATATTTAAACACTAACACACATAAAAAGCATGTGAGAGTCTTACCGAATAGAGCAGAAAAGTAATAGCTTTCCACATATCCTTACTTGTGTGTGTATTTGTGTGTTAAAATGACATATTTCTCTATATGTGAAAGACATATTTATCCAAAAATTATTGTCTTCGTTTGGCCTCGACATGTGTGTTTAAATGTGTACGTGTCAGTATGTTTAAGTGATGTTTCACCATACGTTTAAATGTACATTTAGGTGTGAGTTTAATTATACATTATAATTTGGTGGCTTAAGTTTGGATTTTCTTTTAATGGCGAAATTAGCGGAAATTTATAATTTGGGAACCACATTATAAGGGTTCAATTAAAAGAAGTGATT
>NW_023997518.1:0-20954 GCF_015586225.1 Lucilia sericata
TTTCAACAGACAGACAGACGGACGGACGGAAGGACATGGCTAGATAGTCTTAGAATTTACTAAGAACCCAGCATATACTTATGTGGGTCTATGACCAATGACATCGGAATGACATCTTATTTGTCATAGTTAAATCTGAAATTTTCCAAATTCCTAAAGCGAAAATTCTAAAAAATCTTAAAACGGAGTGAAAATATGATGTGGAGTTTTCAGAAATTGCTTCAAATTATACAGATATCTAAGGTTAAATAACAAAGCTTTAAAGCTTTTAAACTTACCTTAACTTGATAGGAATTCAAACGTGTCTTGGGCAAAAGATTGAATGATGAAAAATCCAAACGACGTGAAAAGATGCCATTTGCAGCCAGATGTAGAACTATAAGAAAAAGAAACAGAAAGAAAGGTATTTCTATTAAAAACACTAAATTATTTTTTGCAAAAAAAGAAAAATAACGTTTTAATTAAAACGTATTTAATAAAATTGATAAATGATTTTACAATTAACATACGGGGTTCCAACTTGCCTGCGGTTTAATGATAATTTATATTAATTTATCACAGACTTTTGTAAAAAAAAAAAATGAAACAGTATTAAAACAATAGCAACTATCCAGCCAACAACTATTGTAAAAAAAAGTAAAAACCACAGAATTAAAAAAATATATAAAGATTTTTTAAATTGAATAAAATAATAATAATTGCAAAAACGATAAGTAAAAGTAGTAAAATTAAATTATATTAAACAGCAGCGTGGTTTTAAAAAGGGCAAAAAATAAAGAATATTTTCTATTAAGACAAAAATTGCCATTTTTTCTGCTTTTTGTAAAGAAAAAGGCAAATTTTCTTTTAGCTTTAAAAGAAAAAATTTTAAAAATTAAATTTGACTCATTGTTTTAGCAACACACACGAGTTTCAGGTAAAAAAAATAATAATAATAATAATAAGGCCTGGCTGATGAATAATCTTTATTTATTTAAGCAGCACACACTTTCAATTAAAAAGTGTGTGTGTGTGAGTGTAACATTTTTTTTGCCATTTATTTTATTTATACATTTTGTATAAAGTTATCAAAAAATAACAACAATTTTTTATAAAAACGCTAAAAAAGTGCCAAAAAATAAAATAAAAAAACACATAAACAAAATGAAATGAAAGAGAAAATAAAAAACAAGCTTTATAATTTTGTTGTTTTTTTTTTCGTTTTTGTATTTTATTTATAACCTTGACATTGAATTTGTTTGTATTTGTTTTATTTTGTTTTTGTTTTATACACTCTCAAACCCCAATCAGCAAAACAAAATTAGTGAAAAAAACAAAAACAACTGACTTTAATAGCCGGTACATGGAGTGGGGTAAATCAGAAATTAGAAAAATAATACTAAAGCAACAACTACAACAATAAAAAGGCATATAACAATTACTAATACTTGTATTGTTTTTGTTTTCTTCATTTTCTGTTTAACCCTCTAAAGGGAGGATGTACGGTCAGACAGATTTTTTCGAAATAGAATCTAGTATAGACTATATTATAGACTAGACTCTAGACTAGAATATAGACAAGACTATAGACTAGAATATAGACAAGACTATAAAACTAGACTATAGAATAGACTATAGACCTAGACTATAGACTAGACTATAGAATAGACTATAGACTGACTATAGACTAGACTATAGACTAGACTATAGACTAGACTATAGACTAGACTATACACTAGACTATAGACTAGGACTATAGACTAGACTATAGACTAGACTATACGACTAGACTATAAGACTATAGACTAGACTAGACTAGACTATAGACTAGACTATAGACTAGACTATAGACTAGCTATAGACTAGACTATAGACTAGACTATAGACTAGACTATAGAATAGACTATAGACTAGGACTATAGACGAGACTATAGACTAGACTATAGGACTAGACTATAGACTAGACTATAGACTAGACTATAGACTAAACTATCGACTAACTATCGACTAGACTATAGACTAGACTATAGACTAGACTATAGACTAGACTATAGACTAGACTATAGACTAGACTATAGACTAGACTATAGACTAGACTATAGACTAGACTATAGACTAGACTATAGACTAGACTATAGACTAAACTATAGACTAGACTATAGACTAGACTATAGACTAGACTATAGACTAGACTATAGACTATACTATAGACTAGACTATAGACTAGACTATAGACTAGACTATAGACTAGACTATAGACTAGACTATAGACTAGTCTATAGACTAGACTATAGAATAGACTATAGACTAGACTATAGAATAGATTATAGACTAGACTATTGACTAGACTATAGACTAGACTATAGACTAGACTATGGACTAGATTAGGCTATAGACTAGACTAGACTATAGACTAGACTATAGTAGACTATAGATTAGACTATAGACTAGACTCTAGTCTATAGTCTAGCCTCTATAGACTACAAACTAGACTAGACTATAGACTAGACTCTAGTCTATAGTCTAGCCTCTATAGACTACAAACTAGACTAGACTATAGACTAGACTATAGACTAGACTATAGACTAGACTATAGACTAGACTATACACTAGACTAGACTGGACTAAGGACTAGACTATAGACAGACTATAGACTAGACTATAGTACTAGACTATAGATCTAGACTATAGACTAGTCTATAGTCTAGTCTATAGTCTAGTCTATAGTCCAGTCTAGTCTAGTGTATAGTCTAGTCTATAGTCTAGTCTATAGTCTAGTCTATAGTCTAGTCTATAGTCTAGTCTAGTTTGTAGGCTATAGAGGCTAGACTATAGACTAGAGTCTAGTCTATAGTCTAGTCTAGTTTGTAGTCTATAGAGGCTAGACTATAGACTAGAGTCTAGTCTATAGTCTAATCTATAGTCTACTATAGTCTAGTCTATAGTCTAGTCTAGTCTATAGCCTAATCTAGTCCATAGTCTAGTCTATAGTCTAGTCTATAGTCTAGTCAATAGTCTAGTCTATAATCTATTCTATAGTCTAGTCTATAGTCTATTCTATAGTCTAGTCTATAGACTAGTCTATAGTCTAGTCTATAGTCTAGTCTATAGTCTAGTCTATAGTCTAGTCTATAGTCTAGTCTATAGTATAGTCTATAGTCTAGTCTATAGTCTAGTCTATAGTCTAGTCTATAGTCTAGTCTATAGTTTAGTCTATAGTCTAGTCTATAGTCTAGTCTATAGTCTAGTCTATAGTCTAGTCTATAGTCTAGTCTATAGTCTAGTCTATAGTCTAGTCTATAGTCTAGTCTATAGTCTAGTCTATAGTCTAGTCGATAGTTTAGTCGATAGTTTAGTCTATAGTCTAGTCTATAGTCTAGTCTATAGTCTAGTCTATAGTCTAGTCTATAGTCTAGTCTATAGTCTAGTCTATAGTCTAGTCTATAGTCTAGTCTATAGTCTAGTCTATAGTCTAGTCTATAGTCTAGTCTATAGTCTAGTCTATAGTCTAGTCTATAGTCTAGTCTATAGTCTAGTCTATAGTCTAGTAGGTAGTATAGTCTAGTCTATAGTCTAGTCTATAGTCTAGTCTATAGTCTCGTCTATAGTCTAGTCTATAGTCTAGTCTCTAGTTAGTCTATAGTCTAGTCTATAGTCTATTCTATAGTCTAGTTTATAGTCTTGTCTATATTCTAGTCTATAGTCTTGTCTATATTCTAGTCTATAGTCTAGTCTATAATATAGGTCATACTAGATTCTATTTCGAAAAATCTGTCTGACCGTACATCCTCCCTTAGAGGGTTAAACAGAAAATGAAGAAAACAAAAACAATACAAGTATTAGTAATTGTTATATGCCTTTTTATTGTTGTAGTTGTTGCTTTAGTATTATTTTTCTAATTTCGATTACCCCACTCATGTACCGGCTATTAAAGTCAGTTGTTTTTGTTTTTTTCACTAATTTTGTTTTGCTGATTGGGGTTTGAGAGTGTATAAAACAAAAACAAAATAAAACAAATACAAACAAATTCAATGTCAAGGTTATAAATAAATACAAAAACGAAAAAAAAAAACAACAAATTATAAAGCTTGTTTTTTATTTTCTCTTTCATTTCATTTTGTTTATGTGTTTTTTTATTTTATTTTTTGGCACTTTTTTAGCGTTTTTATAAAAAAATTGTTGTTATTTTTTGATAACTTTATACAAAATGTATAAATAAAATAAATGGCAAAAAAATGTTACACTCACACACACACACTTTTTAATTGAAAGTGTGTGCTGCTTAAATAAATAAAGATTATTCATCAGCCAGGCCTTATTATTATTATTATTATTTTTTTTACCTGAAACTCGTGTGTTGCTAAAACAATGAGTCAAAATTTAATTTTTAAAATTTTTTCTTTTAAAGCTAAAAGAAAATTTGCCTTTTTCTTTACAAAAAGCAGAAAAATGGCAATTTTTGTCTTAATAGAAAATATTCTTTATTTTTGCCCTTTTTAAAACCACGCTGCTGTTTAATATAATTTAATTTTACTACTTTTACTTATCGTTTTTGCAATTATTATTATTTTATTCAATTTAAAAAAATCTTTATATATTTTTTTAATTCTGTGGTTTTTACTTTTTTTTACAATAGTTGTTGGCTGGATAGTTGCTATTGTTTTAATACTGTTTCATTTTTTTTTTACAAAAGTCTGTGATAAATTAATATAAATTATCATTAAACCGCAGGCAAGTTGGAACCCCGTATGTTAATTGTAAAATCATTTATCAATTTTATTTAAATACGTTTTAATTAAAACGTTATTTTTCTTTTTTTGCAAAAATAATTTAGTGTTTTTAATAGAAATACCTTTCTTTCTGTTTCTTTTTCTTATAGTTCTACATCTGGCTGCAATGGCATCTTTTCACGTCGTTTGGATTTTTCATCATTCAATCTTTTGCCCAAGACACGTTTGAATTCCTATCAAGTTAAGGTAAGTTTAAAAGCTTTAAAGCTTTGTTATTTAAACCTTAGATATCTGTATAATTTGAAGCAATTTCTGAAAACTCCACATCATATTTTCACTCCGTTTAAGATTTTTAGAATTTTCGCTTTAGGAATTTGGAAAATTTCAGATTTAACTATGACAAATAAGATGTCATTCCGATGTCATTGGTCATAGACCCACATAAGTATATGCTGGGTTCTTAGTAAATTCTAAGACTATCTAGCCATGTCCTTCCGTCCGTCCGTCTGTCTGTCTGTTGAAAGCGCAATAGAGTCCGAACGGAAAGAGCTAGAGACTTGAAATTTTCCATAAATAGGTAAGGTTTGTTTGGTAATGAAAATAGCCCCCATACAAGTGGTCCTACGAAAAACAGATTTAACACTCATAACTGTTTTAAAAATGCGATTATAGCGATGAAATTTGTCATAACTATCGGATCGATCCATAATTGACCCTACCCTTCAAAAAATTACTTTACTGGTTTAAAAATGCGAGTCTAGCGCTGAAATTAAACATAAATAAGTTTCTTATGAGCAAAAATCTTTCTACCGAAGTTTATGAGGATCGGTCCATAATTTAACCTATTTCCACTCCCTATAAGATTCGGCATAGCATGAATATTTTGCCAATAATAAAATCTTCTTATAGTTCATTAACCTTTGCATATATTTTCAGTTTCCTTCAATGGAATCAAAGTTTTCAAGCAAATGTCATAATTAAATTTCAAATGCATAAACAAATCCATTCCATAATTTATTCTATACAAAACGAAAATTTAATATAAAGAAAGTATACCCCGCATTCAAAACGACTACACCGATAAGCTACACCGATTATTAGGCGAAGGTGTCCAAATCAGTATTTTCCATGTGAAAGAAAGCACATCACAACCGTAAACGGGAATTTTTTCGGATCCGACTTTCTGCAGAAACTAACCATTATCGGTGGCATAGAGAATCTTATGTAAAAGCTATACCCGATCAAATAGAAATATTTCTAAGAGATGAATGCAAGATGTAGATAGAAAATATCAACTGTTATGGAAAGAGTATAAAATTAACTTTTCATCCAGAGTTACAAGCCGTTTTCAGCTCAAATAGGCGGCTAGTCGCCGCCAAGTATTGGCAAGCCGCGCCGCCGCCGACTCGAAAACTTATGTTTTTCTTAAAAAATTTGCACCGAGTTGCCACTTTTTTCAGACAAATAAAAGAGTTGCCACATCATTTTTTCTTCATATATAAAATGTGCAAAAAACTATTACAAACAATTTTTCATAAAAATAACTGTAATAATGACAATTTGCCATAAAAAATACTTATATAGAGATACTTTTCTATCTAACAAACCAAAATAAACTCATTTTTCTATATAACAAATGCATATATAGAAAATTTTCTGTAAACAACAAATTCTCAGCATAGATTTAGCCGATATATTAGCCGCCGCCGGTATATTTTATAAAAAGTTGCCGCCGCCGACCAAAAATGGTCGAGCCGCCGCCAATCATTTTGCATCGGCTGGTATATCTGTTCTGATCCCAAGATTTTTAAAAGTTTTATTCAAATAATTTCGGGAAATGGAACGTATAGGAACCGTATGACTATTATGAACTAGGAAATATGAAATTATGAACTAGGAAACAGAAATATCAAATTTTGATAAATTAACTGATAAATTGGAATCTATAAGTTAATAAAATATTTAAATACAGACGGAGAAAATGGAACAAATATCTTTAGACTTTACACAAGCCTATTATATTGGCTGCATTATCTTGATGTAGGGTATAAAACATACACATTGAAAACAAAAGCAGCTATGAAAAAATAAACAAATATATTTTGTAATTTTAGTTTTGTAAACAAAACGTAAAAATAAACTTAAATTACCAAAAAAAAAAAAAATAATATAAACAAATAATAAAAAATTATGAAAAAGTGATGATTAAACAGTTTACTATGGATAAATATATGAAAATTTTTTTTCGAATTGTTTTTAATCTATATAGTAATATGATCTTAATAAAAAGTTGGAGGAGTTTGTTTGTTTTTGTTTTTCGTTCCTTATGTTATTAAATCTTAAAATAAAATATATGACAAAATAATGAAATAATAAAATAATTTCTAAGAATTATAAATATTGTTATTAACTTAACAGCTGTGACATATATTTATTAAATTATAAGGAATAAACAAACAACTACATACATATATTTAATTCATAAGAATATATAATAGAAATTGTTTAAACCAAAATACATATTTTTTTTTGTTAAGTAGACAAATATTGAGACAGTGAAACATATGATAATAAACTACTCTGGCAAAGCTAGTAATTATAGTAAAAATGCTACAGTTTACAAGGCCTCTAGAACAGAAATTTAGGAGCAAAAATTTTTACTAGAGATTATATTAGCAAAACTTAAATTATTGCAAATAAAAGTTGTAAATTTAAAAGACCTGATCTTTTACTACACTTACAAAGGCTTGTAATCAGCTTAGAAAATATATAGCAAAAATGCTACAGTTTGTTAGGTTCCTGATCTTGGAATATGAGCTGTTTAACATCGAGTTTTCATCGTAGCAAAATACTACAGTTTGCACGTGTTGTAAATATGAAAGCCTTTAGTAGATTTGACCTTAAGTCTAACCTGTTTAAGTCTTGCACATTTGCAACATATGTTTACAATAGACTTGTGTAGCAAGTTTTCTCTAAGTTATTTTAATATTCTTCTGCTCAAGTCTAGCATATTTGCAAGATCTATATTGTAATAATTTTCAGCATTATAAGTTTTCTCTGGTCTAAAGTTTCTATATATATATTTTCCCCCCTATCTGTATATCGAAAATGAATTACCACACTGAATTTTTACTTTCCATTTAACACTCACACACACACACACACAAAATCAACGACAAAGCTATTAAGTAATAAAATGTTTAAATACTTTTCTGTTTTACTTGTTCTATTCTCTACCATTACATTCTATTATTATAATTATTAAATATAATTATAGAAAAATTTAACACGCCATCAAATTCCATGGTAAAAAGGCGTTTATTTTTTTATTATAGTAAGTTAAGAGTGAATAACATTTTCACTGTACGGAATTCTAAGAATTTTTCGATGAAATTCTTTATTTTGTCATAAATAAATGTAGCATGAAATTAAAGTGTTTTATTTTTTTTGTATAATATAAATTAAAATATATGTATAATCTTATTGTTTTGCTTAGTTTGTTAGATAGTAAATTTATCCAAGTAGTTTTAGTGGCGCAACATGTCCCCCTTTAAGAGGGAGTAGGTCTTTCTAAAAGGAAAAAAATTGCCATTTTAGTGTCTCCTTAGACATAGCTGTTAGATCCGGGTCCTATCACTCCTTTTTGAAGTAAAAATTAGTCAATTGTTTACTTAACAGGTTATAGGTAATCTAGCGGGTAAACATTTTAAAATTTTTTTTCAAATCGTAGTGGTACTTATGACTTTCACATTCTTTGAAATGCAAAAAGGCATCAATTGCTTACTTGACACAACACGCTTGTTATTTTGCCTCTTTAGTGTCCCTGAGTAAACAAAAGTGTGGTCAGTAGAAAGCAGTTATTACCGCCAAGGTCTATTAGCTTTCCCTTGACTTCATTACATGTCATCTGCAATCTGCCATTAAGGCAATTGTCACTTTAGTTCCTCTTTATGAATGAACTCATTTAAATTCAAACATAAGTAAAGCGTAACACAGGTAATCTAGCGGGTAAGCACATTAAAATGCTTTCCAAATGCCTGTCTTTCACCTTCTTTGAAATGTAATGAGGAATTAATTGCTTACTGAACACAACACAGATAACCTATCGCGTATTATTTTGCCACTTTAGTGTCCCTTAGTAAACTAAAGGGTGGTTAGTCGGTGGTAGTTATTACCGCTAAGGTCTATTAACTATGAATTAAATATATGCCTACATTACATGTCATCGATCATCTAACATTTAGGCAATTGTCACTTTAGTTTCTCTTTATGAATTTCTTTTAAATACAAACATAAGTCAATTGTTTTTCACTTTAGTGTCCCTTAGTAAACAAAAGTGTGATCAGTCAGAGGTAGTTATTACCGCTATGATCTATTAACTTGTCCTTTGCTTAAATTACATGTTATCGATAATCTACAAATTAGGTAATTGCCACTTTAGTTTCTCTTTAGGAACTTTTTTAAATACAAAATGATGTCAATTGTTTACTTGACTTAACACTGGTAATCTAGCGCGTAAGCACTTTAAACTTTTTTCAAATCCCTATCATTCTAAACACTTTCATCTTCTTTGAAATGCTATAAAGAATCAATTGTTTACTTAACACAACACAGATAATCTAGCGCATTCTTTTTTTTCCTCTTTAATGTCCCCGAGTAAACAAAAGTGTGGTCATTTGGAAAAAGTCATTACCGCAAAGGCCTATTAACTGTCCCTTACATAGCAAAGGTAATCTAGCACAGAGGCAATTGTCAATTTAGTGTCTCTTAATAAAGAAGAGTATAGTCATTTAAAACTTCTTGTTTACGTAACATAGCACAGGTAAACTGTCGGGTAGTCACTTTCACATATTTGCTGTTCAGTTTCACTATTTTCTTTTTAGAAGATTTTAGCCTTAAAACTACAGTAAGGTTTTCTGTTAATCTAGCAATTGTAAATTGATTTCTTTGCGTGCCACAGGAGATCAATTGTCCCCTAGTAAACTGTAGTGTAAACATTCCTCCTAGTGTTTCTTAGCACTTGAATATCCTTTTAAAAGCAAAAAATAATCAATTGCTTACTTATCACTTCACAGTTAATCTAAAGCTTGTTACAATTAACACTTTAGTGTCTCTAAGTAAACTAAAGTGTAGTCAGTTTACACATTTTTCTCTTCTATATCTAAACTAGTTCATGGATCCATGTATGCAGTCTTAATTGACTTGCTCCTTTGATAGGTATATAATTACTAAAATAACTGTAACCCTTACTAACACTTAATCTGAGATATAGACCTTCAGACCTGCAGAATTTAAACCCGCAGTAAGTGGTGTTAGTAGTAATAGTTGTTTTTCAATCTAACACTATAAGGATTATTTTAAGCTTTTTGTTTGTGTCTGCTGCTGTAACTCTACTAAGAACAGACAAAGCCTGCTAAATTGTGAGGAGCAAGAGAGTGTGATTAGAATTTATAAAGCAGACAGGTGTAATGACATTTACAAGAAAATAAAGATTTAATTTTGGTTCTGTTTGTTTTTTATTTTACTTTGTTTTCAGCTTTATTGTTGTTGTTTTTTGCCATTAAGTATTTATTACAGGGAAAATTTATATAAATTATAATTTTGAATATTAAATAAAGCTTTTATTCTGACAAGTTAAAAAAAATGTTTAGCATAATTTTAGGCAAGGAAATTAAATGAAATTAACTTAAGGTGGCCTATGTTCAGGAGTTTTGCATAAGAAGTCGAAAAGTTTTCAAGGTTAAAAGGGAATTTTTTTTTAGTTGTTTTGAAAAGTTGTAAATTTAAATTTGAATAAGAAATTTTGCATAATTTTACGGTGAAATTAATTAATTAGCTAAAGTCTATATTAAGGCTTTGGGAAAGATGTATGTTTTTAAGTTTAAATATTTAAAAAATTAAGCATATACTTCAAATAACAATATTAATTATTTGCTATATAAGAAAAGTTTTTCGTGGCGATTTAATTATTTGTTAAGAATTAAATAAAACTAAAGCATAGGCTCAGGCATTATAAAAAAAAGAAAAATGTTGCCTGGCGATTTCGGTTTAAACCCCGGTTTTGCTCGAACTCTATAATATACTGCCCCTTTTATTTGCAAATAATTAAAATTAAAGCATAAGCTTAGGCGCTATATAAATACAAATATTTCGTGCCAATTTAATTATTTGTTAAGAATTAAAATTAAAGCATAAGCTCAGGCGTTATAAAAAAAGAAAAGTGTTGCCTGGCGGTTTCGGTTTAAAACCCGGTTTCGCTCGAACTCTATAATATACTGCCCGTTTTTATAACTGTTAATAGCTGCAGTACCTCGTGCTATTTTATTTGCAAATAATAAAATTAAAGCATAAGCTTAGGCGCTATATAAATACAAATATTTCGTGCCAATTTAATTATTTGTTAAGAATTAAAATTAAAGCATAAGCTCAGGCGGTTTCGGTTTAAAACCCGGTTTTGCTCGAACTCTATAATAAACTGCCCGTTTTTTTAACCTTTAATAGCTGCAGTACCTCGTGCTTTATTCTAGGGTCAAAGGTAACATATATTTTCTAGTTTTATCCTGAGAAATATTGTACAGTTTTTAAGGAATTTTTTTTGAAAAATTTTAAATAAAAACCTTAAATGATTAATGATACTTTTTTTTAATAAAAAACTGCAAAATTTTAATAAGAATTTCTTAAGGATTTTCTAAATTAAAAAAAAAACAAATGAAAATTTCTTCATTATCAGATTAAAACTTCATAAATTATACAGCATTTTAAGAAAATATGAATAAAACATAATCAATCATTAAATAAAAATGCTAGAATTACAACTTTTTTAGTGTTTTAATTGAAAAAAATACTAAATGAAAACGTCATTATTATAATATGTATTTTGTTTTTTTGAGGGTTAGAAATTATTTGTATTTTTATGCAAATTTTTCTGGCTTTTGTTTAAGCGATATATTTTTCCCCTATTTAAGGGTTTCTTTCACCAAACAAATAATTAACAATTGTTAAGGACTTTCTCTTCTTTTTTTTTTTTTTTTTTTTGAACACAAATCCTTAAATAAGCGTAACAAAATATGATAAATTATCCTTAAAAAAATTCCAAAAAATTGTTTTTGTAGTTAATAAAATTATTTTCAATTTTGTGTTAAGCTTTTGTTCAAATAATAATAATTATTACAAGAAGAAAAAGAAGTTAAATACTGTGTTGACAGCAGCTGTTCAATGATACTCTTACTCATATCCTGCTTACGCATAAATCCTTGCAACCCTTTTTTTTAAAGGGGTTACATAATGATTTTCTTTGTATAAAATACACGGTCAGGTTTTGTTAAAAAAAGTGGAAAAAATTAAATCATTTAATGAGTAACAAGTTGACTTTGTTAATTATATTTATAACAACATCATGATGATGATTATAATATCCTTTTATTCTATATAAACTAACAAGACTCTTGTCAAGTTTTTAATCCTTTTTGGTTAAAGTTTTTTTTTATTTTTTCAATTATCTTTGAGTCTTGTAATAAACATCCTGTTTCGTTTTGCTATTATAATAATATAAGGACATATGTTTGAGTATTTCCACAAATTAAATTTATTATTAACAATTGTTATAACTTATATAAACTTATGCAAATTTCTTTAAAAAAAATTACAAATTATCCTTTTTGTACAGTAATACAAAAAAAAAAAAAACTTTAATAACATTATTATACCAAAAAACTATATTTATATATTCATTTATTTCTTTCATTTTCCTTACAAAACTTTTCTGCCAAACCAATGAAGTTTTTCTTCCTTTGCCAGACTTGTTAGATTTTTTTCTATTAAATATTTATAAATTCAATATATTTTTGTGTAATTTAAAAAAAAAAAAGAAAAAACCCCCCCAAAAAACTGCATAAAACTTACTATCCTTTTTATGCTTCAGACTAAGGATTTTGTTTCCTTGTACATATATCCTTTTTTGCTCTTAAGTTACTTCTGCATTTCCTAAATTGAATTGTAAAGTATTTTTTTGTTATTTTATCAAACAGCTCATACCTTTGATTATAATTTAAGTTAATATATAGAAATGTAATCCTTAACAAGGATGCAAATGGTAAAAAAGAAAGGAGTTTCCATAGCTGGAAACCGAAAACCAAATTGTAAAATCTTTGCAATTTAAATAATGAATTTTAATTTTAAAATGCAAATAACAATTTGATTTGTAATCTTTAGAATATTTAAATATTTTAAAAACTATTTTTATTTTTTTAATTTTATTCTTTTCTGTATTTTGTTTGGGGATTAATTCTCTTTCAATTTGCCTTTTTTATGGTTAGATATACCCAGAGGGAAAAAAGACGTTTTCAAATTATACACGCTTGATACCAAGTTGGCAACAAAGTGTTCATAATTTTTCAATAACATCAGCTGTCAAACTATATATAAGAAAAAAATATATTCACGACGTTATCAAGTCAACCAAAAAAAAAAAAAAAAATAATAATAATAATAATTAACAATACATGACGTTGTTATTTACATATGTATATGGGGAAACTTTTCAGAGTGAAATCGACGTGTTATCAAAGTGACAACGTTATGTTGTTAAACAGAACGTTGTGTTGTCGGAATGTCAACGTTGCATTGCACAAAGCGTAAACATAAATGACAATAATGCGTTCTCAAAATGATAACTGGTTGTTATTCAAATTTTATACATCTCCGTTGTCAAAATGTCAACAAACGTTCTCACTTTTGACAATGGATGGTATCAATTTTGATACTTTTTTTAAAAAAGAATTTCGTAGAAAATATATTGGAAATAAAACGTATCAAGGAAAGAAATTGGACTTAATCCTCCCGATTAATAATATTTTGAGAACTTAATTAAGTCACTACTTTGGTATCACTAAAGTCACTAGTTCCATGAAAGTACTTTTATAATTCATTACAATAAAGAGGGTTAACCAAATTAGACCAAATTAAACTAAACCACCCGATTAATAATATTTTGGAAACTTAAATACGTCATTATTTTGTAGAAGCTTTCGCGATCTTTTAAATGCTGAAGAATACATTGAAGTGAGCCTTTAGGGGATGGTTAGAATGTTTTAATACATCTTCTAATGACATCATTAAGGTTATCCACCTATGACGTAAGGAATATATCGTATCAAGAGTTGGAAAGAAAAAGAACTTAATCCACCCTATTAATAATATTTTGGGAACTTAATTAAGTCATTAATTTGGTATCACTAAAGTCACTAGTTCCATGGAAGTACTTTTATAATTCATTACAATAAAGAGGGTTAACCAAATTAGGCCAAATTAAACTAAATCACCCGATTTATAATATTATGTGAACTTAAATAAATCATTACTTTGGTATCACTAAAGTCATTAATATCATGGAAGTACTGTTATAATTCATTACCAGTAAAGAGGTTCATCTCAGTAGTGAGTTTGCGCGATATTTTGAAGATTGAAGAATACATTGAAGTAAGTCTCTAAAGGATGGGAGCAATGTTCTCATGTCATCATTAAGGTGATCAATTCATCGGATGTAGGATTGCTTTATCCTTTTCGTGGTATAGCTCGAGATTAGTCTCGTCTATACCTGTCATGACCATACATAGCTTAAAAAGATCGTGTATATTATGTTGAAAAATTGCACTAGAATATTCTTTTCTGAAGTAATCCCGGGACGCCTACAGTGTATGAAAAAGACCACTGTGAGGTAAGGCTTTCAATACACAGAGGGAAAAAGAAATATAAACGCCTGGTACCAAATTGACACCAAACTGTTTATAATTTTTCACGTTACAAATAATATGAAAAAACTCAGCAGTGCCTTAACTAAATGAGAATTATATTGAATTTTTCTCTGCAAAGTTACTCACATAAATATCCAATAAATCCCCTAACTTATTGTGGATACGAACCACTCATTACTTTTTAATCTCCAAGTAATGCAAAGGGTATAATGCTGTCAATGCAAAGTAATGGAATCAGTAAGGGGAACTCTCTCTATTTTCTATGTCATTCTCTCACTCTCTGTTTGAAAAAGAGGATAATTTTTCTAAATGTATTTTATTGAAATGTCATACTGAAAGGTTATTTGAAATTTGCCTTAAAGGAAAATTTGAAAAATTCTTAATTTTTATTATGTTATTCATCTCTTTTTAATATGTTAAACCTTCTTCATAGAAATCTGTCTTAAAAAATTTTTTTCTTTCACTTTTCTCTCATAATTTCCAACATAATCTGGCAATTTATTAAAAAATCTCTTAGAAAAGTAATTAACTTTAAAGGAATTATTTTTTCTTGGATTTTTTATCCTTCTGTTTTCTCTTGTAAATACTTTTTTGTGGAAATTACAATGGAAATCTGTTGCAAATGAAATTCTATTCTTTTTTTTTTCTCTACACAACAACAATTAAGCCCTAGAAGTTCATTTACCTTAGATGAAAAAACGTCAACAACAAGGAGTAAAAATATCATCAAAATATAAAGCTAATTGAAAATCAAGCAAAACTTTTTAATATGCAAATATTAATTTTCAGTTTTTAAACAATATTGAGGTAGTTGTTGTTGTTGTTGCTAATGTTGGGTAAATATTAAACCAACAACTTTACACAGCCGTATGATGATTACAATGATGATGATGATGATGATAATGATGTAGTTAGTGTTCATATAAATACATAAGCCCTTAACCATGACAATGAATTCCTTTATTTTTTTGCCAGCAATATAATAATGTTGCTGGTGAATTATTAAGGAAAAAAAAACAAACACAAAATGTGCAACTAACAATAAACTGATGTTGTTGACAGTGACAACAAGCAACCAACCAACCAGCAGTAGTAGCAGCTGTTTGTTGCAACAACAAACTAACAGTATAAATAGAAAAAGTAGCAAACAATAATAAACAACAATAGCAGCAGCAACAACAACAACAACGAGAAGACAAAAAAATAACAATAGTTGCTGTGTTGCAAATACAAACAGTAGCCATGTTGCATATTAACAATAATATACAAGAGTTTCAATAAAAAACACACACAAAAAAATGCTTTTAGGGATAAAGCGGTAGCTACGGGTAGCAGGACTAAGTGAAAAAAATAAACATGTTGAGTGACTTGATAGACAAGCAGACATAAATATACAGCAATAACAAAGACAGCAACATCAGTTGTAAATGCTATAACAATAATAACATGTAACGTTTTATAAGTGTATGGCTGCAAGTTGTTGGCACTTGCAACAGTAGTGGCAATAGCATGCCACAAATTTGCCTTTATAACAATTACTTGTAAATGTTAAGTAAAAGTTACAGATGCTGCTGCTGGCTGCTGTGCAGCAGCTACACTTTAGTTGTTTAGTTCATACAATTGTTTAAGTTTGTTGTCTCTGTTTATATTTATTTGTTTGATGGCAGTTGCAATAAATGTCATGTTTTTTTTGGATAAATTTAAAAAAAATTTTTTCTTTTTTCCGAAAAAAAAAAACGACCACAAAATAAAAACAGAAATTTGACAAGTACAATAGCAAGATACTTAAAGGCAATAAAACAAAACAACAACCAAACCACAATTGTTTACAACAATTTATTAAGTTTTTTTCTTCAACATTTGTTTGCTCTTAAATTGTATTTTTAAGAACATTTTAAAAATTATTGTTAAGTTTCCTTGTTGTTGTTTATGGAATTCAAAAGTGTCTGGTGCCATTTTTTTAGTTTCTTCCCAAATGATGTATGGTTTCATTCATGTCTTTGCTCATCAATCAAAAGTGTCTGTCAGTCAGTTTTGGATGGTGTAAGAACATCATCACATATACTCTGGCAAAAGCATAACATTTATCATGCCAAAAGTCTTTCAAACTTGTTTTGTTGTTGTTGTTGTATTCCAAAAAACTGATTCGGTTTTTATTTCCCTTTTAAAAGTGTTAAAAATTGAAAACAATTTAAGATTGTTTTTCTTAAAATTTTGTTTCTAATTTAAATTCTATTTTAATATAAAATTTAGAAAAAACTAATGATCATTTTAATATAACAAGTTTATATAATGAATCCTCATAACTTTGTCTAGTAACTAATCAATACGCTAGACAATAGACTCATTTATAGACTAGCAATTAATATAGTTAAAAAAACCAGTCCATGGACTCATTAATAGAATAGTCAATAGACTAGTATAGACTAATCAATGTATTGATAAATAAACAAGTTATTACACTTTGCCCTAGACTTGTCAATAGATTGACCCATATACTACTCAATAGAATAGTCCGAAAAATAGTCGCAAGTCTTGTGCTTAGATTAAACAATAGACTTGCCAATAGACTAGTCCATAGACAAGGCAAAGAATTAGTTTATATACAGAGCGAAAAAAAGACGTTTTAAAATTATAAACGTTTGATACCAAATTGACAACAAAGTGTTTATAATTTTTCAATAACATCAGTTGTCAAAGTATGTACAACAAAAATTGACGACATTATCAAGTCAACAAAAAAATAATTAATAATACATGACATTGTTATTTACATATTTATCGTGGGGTATCTTTTCGGAGTGAAAACGATGTGTTATCATCGTTGCGTTGTCGAAATCGCAACGATGCATTGCCGAAATAACACAAAGCGTAAACATAATAACAACAATGTGTTGTTGTGATGACAACGATGCGTTCTCAAAGTGTTTTTCAAATTTTATACACATCCGTTGTCAAAAGGTTAACAAACATGGGTAAGCTCATTTTTGACAACGAATAGTATCAAATTCGGTACTTTTCTACCGGTTTTTCCCCTCTGTGTAGACTAGTCAAAGTAATTCAATACTTTTAACCCTAAAAAGTACTATTTTTTGTAAATTTTCAAAACAAAAGTTAATTTTTAAGCTTAATTACAGCTTTATCTAATTACCTGTAATGTCAAAGTAATGCAATAAGCAAACTTATTTCTCAGATTACTATTTTTATTATAAAAACATTATTCCTAATTTTTAAAATTTTTCAGAATTTTTTTTAATATTTTTTTTTGGTATAATTAAAAAAAAATAATTATAAATAAATATTAATTGAAAAAATCTTCATAAATTAATAAATTAAAAAAAAAAAACACAGCACACACTTCTCACAGCAACAAAAATCTCGCAACTATAAATTAAACAATTTATATTAATTGAAAAAATTTATTAAAAGACACAAAAGAATTGTTTAAATCATAAGAATAATAAAAATAACCAACGCCTTCACCCAATTAATATTTAACCCTTTAAGGTGTTAAAGGGGTCAGTAAGATTTCAGTAAGAAGATAAAGATAGATTATAGATTACAACTTAAGTTTAAACATGAACTCAGCTTAAGATTAAGTTTCAATCCCTTAGATGTCTTTACCCAATTAATATTTAACCCTTTAAGGTGTTAAACTGGTCTGTAAGATTTCACAGAATATAAAAATGGATTATAGGTTAAAAATCAAGTTTAAGCATGAACTCAGTTTAAGATTAAGTTAAAAAATTAGTTTTATCTCCATTAGAATATTCGGACTTTTTAGGAACTTGCCTAATATTAAACGAACTTACTCGATAATTCAAAATAGGTACCATCAGATATGAGGATATGATGTTGTAGGGAGAAGTTTTAAAAGTTTCGAAACTGAAAACTCCGGTTTTCAGATCTCTAGTTATAGATTTACTTTAACTTTTAAATGTGAAAAGGCTATTTAGACAAAATATATATCAAAGGAAAGGAACATAAGTTTTCTTTACAATAATATATAAGATCATAATTTATAACGAATTAAAAACAGTTTAATAAAAATTCCTATTATTGAAACCCATAAAGAAAGTTTAAAAGATTTAAAATATTTTAAAGTTAATTATGACCGATATACTATTCGAACTATTTCAAAACATTGCTTAACAATATCCCCCATTAAAAATTATTTTTCTAATAAATTTATCTCAAACAAGTAATATATTAAGTTCAATAGGGCGTTTTAAGTACATTTAAGCACACAATAATTATTTCTCTCCCCTTGAAATAAAAAACATTTTCTGTTTTAAATATATATTTTTTTTTTGCAAGACCCCATAAATCAGACAAAAACTATAAAAATTCACATGTTTTTTTCAGTTTGGTCTCCAAATACATAAGTGTCTTGAAATGGTGACATCATTAAAAGAATATTTTTTTGTATTTTATTATTATTTTTGTTTCATTTTAATAACTTATAAACAACAACAATAAATCAATTCAACATAAATAAATTTAAGTTTAACAAAAATAATTCTTAAAAATAAATATAAAAACCAAAAGAAATAAAGGCCTAAGAATAAGAATGAGTGTTCAATACAGCAGCAGGCCATTAAATTGAATGTAAAACAAATTACTTTTATAGTCTTAACCATTAACAGTCTGTAGTAGTTAGTTACTGTGACTATTTGTATGATATCAATAACAACAACATCAACAATAAGAATATAAGGGGTCTCGAAAATACATGTTGTTTAAAGATGTCTATAAATTGAGTCAAAAAAAAAAAAAAAACAAGAAAAAATAAACATTAAATAATAAATAAATAAATTTGTATTTAACACTAAAAACAAAAAAGTGTTATGTATAAAACTAACGAAACAATTATTTGTTGTTTCTTTTTTTACTATAAATGTTTTTCAAGCGATATTGCAAATGACTATTTGTTGGTCCGTCCGTCTGTCTGTCTACTTGGTGTGTTAAGTGTAGAGAGGGGAAAAAGATTTATGACTTTTAGTAGTAAATTATTTGAACAATGGTCACACATTATTATTGTTGTAGTTGTTGTTTTTATTTATTTTTTCTATATATAAAAGCCGATTAATTGTCGCAAGTTGTTGTAGTAGTTCAGTAGCTGGTCAAACTAAGACAGTGGTGGGGGTTAAGAAAATAGTTTAGAACCGGTGTGTAATACTTAAACTCGCTTAGAGTTTAAACTCAATTTTTTGTACTAAAATTATTAGTTTTTTTGATACTATAACTTGATAGTAGTTTTGAGGTAAAAGCTTAGTTTCATAACTAAGGATTAGTACTAAAACTAAAGTTCAGTACTAGAACTAAAGATTAGTTATCTGAACTGACGTTTAGTAGTTCCAAAACTAAAGTTTAGTACTAAAACTAATGTCTAGTATTGAAAATAAACTTTAATATTAAAACTAATGTTTTGTACTAAAACTTAAGTTTAGTTTCAAAACACGAGCTAAACGTTAGTTCTATAACTAAAGTTTAGTACTAAAACCAAAGTTTAGTTCTAAAACTGAAGTTTAGTACTAAGACTAAAGTTTAGTTCTAAAACTAAAGTTTAGTAGTTCCAAAGTAGATGTTTAGTACTGAAACTAAAGTTTAGTACTAAAACTAAATTTGAGTTCTTAAACTAAAGTTTAGTTGAAAAATTAAAGTTTAATAATATAATTAAAGTTAGTACTCAATCGAAAATTGTGTATTACAACTGAATTTTAGTACTAAAACTAAAATTAAGAAGTTCCAAAACTGATGTTAGTACTAAAATTAAAGCTTAGTACTAAAACTAAAGTTTATTATTAGTACTAAACTAAAGTTTAGTATTAAAACTAAATTTTAGCATCAAAACTAAATGTTAGTACTAAAACTATATTTCAGTACTAAAAATAAAGTTAAGAATTAAGACTGAAGTTTAATACGGAAACTAAGCTTTAGTACTAAAACTTAGTACTAAAACTATATTTCTATACTAAAACTAAAGTTAAAACTCAATTTTAGTACTAAAACTACATTTCAGTACTAAAAATAAAGTTTAGAATTAAGACTAAAGTTTAATACTAAAACTGAATTTTAATACTAAAACTCAATTTTGGTACTAAAACTATATTTCAGTACTAAAAATACGTTTAAAATTAAGACTAAAGTTTAGTACTGAAACTAAATTTTAGTGCTAAAACTAAATTTTAGTACTAAAACTATATTTCAGTACTAAAAATAAAGTTTAGAATTAACACTAAAGTTTAGTACTGAAACTCAATTTTAGTACTAAAACTAAACTTTAGTACTTAAACTTAATTTTAGTACTAAAACTCAATTTTAGTACTAAAACTCAATTTTAGTACTAAAACTCAATTTTAGTACTAAAACTATATTTCAGTACTAAAAATAAAGTTTGGTACTAAAAACTTAAAATTTCAAATTCAAACCTCACATAAGATGGAAAATTATGTTTAAAAAAATCTTCTTTTGAGATTTAGGGGAAACGCTA
>NW_023997519.1:0-20823 GCF_015586225.1 Lucilia sericata
TTCTTGATTTAAGTAAATCTTTTGCCGTTGTTTTATAGGTATAAAAATAATCTATACGTTGTTTAGCACTTCTAAACTATATTTACAGAAACGTAAAAATGCTATTAAAAACTGATCATCAGTTCTAGACTTCAAATGGGGTTGTTTTTCCAGCCAAGCACGTAATGACTGCAAATCTTGGGGTATGCGGGTTTTAATTTCATTTAAATCCCTATAGGCAATTTCCTCTAGATCCTTGTTCAAGGGTCTTAATTGTGACATTTTTAAAAGAAATGTTTGTGTTTATAGTTAAACATCTAAATCGAAACTGTTACAATTTAAAGGTAATTTAGACGGTCAAAGCGTAAAATATGCAAGTAGTATTTAGGTTTGTATGTACATATATAAATATTTCTGTGTATACTTCTACTACTTTTTTTGTTATTGATAAGATATTGTCGCTGTCTGATAATCAATATCGTTTAACAACAATTGCAATATAGTATGAGAAATATTTTTTATTTCTATCATATGTTTGTGTTGTCAAAAATCGTTTAGAATTCCTAGGTTCCCTGCCTACAAATGTTAATATGACTAGAGTTATTATTTTGCATTAAACACTTTTTATCTTTAGTTATAGTAAATCAATTTTTTTGTTTGAACATTTTGTTTATGCCGATTAAACATTAAACGGCAAAATGAAAACATTGTCATTATATTTATGATAAGTTTCATCATGTTTTATAATTCCGAAAATATAAATTTTTGGAATGTAAAGTTTAAACGACCTATGTTAACAAATTATTTAATTTTTATCAATTGCATATAATGACAGTTTAAAAATACTTAAAATTTATATTTTAGTCTAGTCTATAGTCTAGTCTATAGTCTAGTCTCTAGTCTAGTCTATAGTCTAGTCTATAGTCTAGTCTATAGTCTAGTCTATAGTCTATAGTCTAGTCTATAGTCTAGTCTATAGGCTAGTCTATAGTCTAGTCTATAGTCTAGTCTATAGTCTTGTCTATAGTCTAGTCTATAGTCTAGTCTATAGTCTAGTCTATAGTCTAGTCTATAGTCTAGTCTATAGTCTAGTCTATAGTCTAGTCTATAGTCTAGTCTATAGTCTAGTCTATAGTCTAGTCTATAGTCTAGTCTATAGTCTAGTCTATAGTCTAGTCTATAGTCTAGTCTATAGTCTAGTCTATAGTCTAGTCTATAGTCTAGTCTATAGTCTAGTCTATAGTCTAGTCTATAGTCTAGTCTATAGTCTAGTCTATAGTCTAGTCTATAGTCTAGTCTATAGTCTAGTCTATAGTCTAGTCTATAGTCTAGTCTATAGTCTAGTCTATAGTCTAGTCTATAGTCTAGTCTATAGTCTAGTCTATAGTCTAGTCTATAGTCTAGTCTATAGTCTAGTCTATAGTCTAGTCTATAGTCTAGTCTATAGTCTAGTCTATAGTCTAGTCTATAGTCTAGTCTATAGTCTAGTCTATAGTCTAGTCTATAGTCTAGTCTATAGTCTAGTCCATAGTCTAGTCTATAGTCTAGTCTATAGTCTAGTCTATAGTCTAGTCTATAGTCTAGTCTATAGTCTAGTCTAGTAGTCTAGTCTATCTAGTCTAGTCTATAGTCTAGTCTATAGTCTAGTCTATAGTCTAGTCTATAGTCTAGTCTATAGTCTAGTCTATAGTCTAGTCTATAGTCTAGTCTATAGTCTAGTCTATAGTCTAGTCTATAGTCTAGTCTATAGTCTAGTCTATAGTCTAGTCTATAGTCTAGTCTATAGTCTAGTCTATAGTCTAGTCTATAGTCTAGTCTATAGTCTAGTCTATAGTCTAGTCTATAGTCTAGTCTATAGTCTAGTCTATAGTCTAGTCTATAGTCTAGTCTATAGTCTAGTCTATAGTCTAGTCTATAGTCTAGTCTATAGTCTAGTCTATAGTCTAGTCTATAGTCTAGTCTATAGTCTAGTCTATAGTCTAGTCTATAGTCTATAGTCTATAGTCTAGTCTATAGTCTAGTCTATAGTCTAGTCTATAGTCTATAGTCTAGTCTATAGTCTAGTCTATAGTCTAGTCTATAGTCTAGTCTATAGTCTAGTCTATAGTCTAGTCTATAGTCTAGTCTATAGTCTAGTCTATAGTCTAGTCTATAGTCTAGTCTATAGTCTAGTCTATAGTCTAGTCTATAGTCTAGTCTATAGTCTAGTCTATAGTCTAGTCTATAGTCTAGTCTATAGTCTAGTCTATAGTCTAGTCTATAGTCTAGTCTATAGTCTAGTCTATAGTCTAGTCTATAGTCTAGTCTATCTAGTCTATAGTCTAGTCTATAGTCTAGTCTATAGTCTAGTCTATAGTCTAGTCTATAGTCTAGTCTATAATCTAGTCTATAGTCTAGTCTATAGTCTAGTCTATAGTCTAGTCTATAGTCTAGTCTATAGTCTAGTCTATAGTCTAGTCTATAGTCTAGTCTATAGTCTAGTCTATAGTCTAGTCTATCTAGTCTATAGTCTAGTCTAGTCTAGTCTATAGTCTAGTCTATAGTCTAGTCTATAGTCTAGTCTATAGTCTAGTCTATAGTCTAGTCTATAGTCTAGTCTATAGTCTAGTCTATAGTCTAGTCTATAGTCTAGTCTATAGTCTAGTCTATAGTCTAGTCTATAGTCTAGTCTATAGTCTAGTCTATAGTCTAGTCTATAGTCTAGTCTATAGTCTAGTCTATAGTCTAGTCTATAGTCTAGTCTATAGTCTAGTCTATAGTCTAGTCTATAGTCTAGTCTATAGTCTAGTCTATAGTCTAGTCTATAATCTAGTCTATAGTCTAGTCTATAGTCTAGTCTATAGTCTAGTCTATAATCTAGTCTATAGTCTAGTCTATAGTCTAGTCTATAGTCTAGTCTATCTAGTCTATAGTCTAGTCTAGTCTAGTCTATAATCTAGTCTATAGTCTAGTCTATAGTCTAGTCTATAGTCTAGTCTATAGTCTAGTCTATAGTCTAGTCTATAGTCTAGTCTATAGTCTAGTCTATAGTCTAGTCTATAGTCTAGTCTATAGTCTAGTCTATAGTCTAGTCTATAGTCTAGTCTATAGTCTAGTCTATAGTCTAGTCTATAGTCTAGTCTATAGTCTAGTCTATAGTCTAGTCTATAGTCTAGTCTATAGTCTAGTCTATAGTCTAGTCTATAGTCTAGTCTATAGTCTAGTCTATAGTCTAGTCTATAGTCTAGTCTAGTCTATCTATATCTAGTCTATAGTCTAGTCGTCTAGTCTATAGTCTAGTCTATAGTCTAGTCTATAGTCTAGTCTATAGTCTAGTCTATATTCTAGTCTATAGTCTAGTCTATAGTCTAGTCTATAGTCTAGTCTATATTCTAGTCTATAGTCTAGTCTATAGTCTAGTCTATAGTCTAGTCTATAGTCTAGTCTATAGTCTAGTCTATAGTCTAGTCTATAGTCTAGTCTATAGTCTAGTCTATAGTCTTGAGTCTATAGTCTAGTCTATAGTCTAGTCTATAGTAGTCCTATAGCCAGTCTATAGTCTAGTCTATGTCTAGTCTAAGTCTAGTCTATAGTCTATCTTATAGTCTAGTCTATAGTCTAGTCTATAGTCTAGTCTATCTAGTCTATAGTCTAGTCTATAGTCTAGTCTATAGTCTAGTCTATAGTCTAGTCTATAGTCTAGTCTATAGTCTAGTCTATAATCTAGTCTTTAATTGATTTAATATCATATGATGAAAAATGTTCGTCATAATCAACGATTTAGTTTTGATCCAATTCACAATCATGTTAAAACGGCAAACTAAACACGTGACAGATTAATCCTAAACAATTTACTAAAATCGTCAAAAATTGCTATTATACCTTCAATATACATTATCTAAGTTGAATAACACGGTCTAACCCAACAAACATAAAGTTAAAAAATTTGAAATAGCAAGTCAAATGATAATATTAATAATCTATAGTTTAGTCTATAGAACATACTAAAGATCAGACTTTAGTATGTTTAGTGTAGACAACCGACTAAACTCTAAAGTATAGTTTGGTCTGATCTATTCGACTTTTGAGAATAGTTATGTTTTCGAAATAATTCCCCATTTCAAATCTAACATTTGTTGTATAATGTCGTATAACTGATTTATAGTGTAATATTAGTTAGGAGGATTTGTTTTTTTACTTTACGCGTACTTATGACTAATATAATACGTTTGACAAAAAATTATGATAATAAACAAGAGCTAAAACATTATGTTAATTTAATGGAAATGCTTTTAATATGATTTTGAAGTAAAAGTTTCTATTCTGATATGACTGATTAAATGAATATCTATGCAAATAAACAGGTGCCAGTGACAAAATGTTATCAGTACGCTTGCTGGAAAAAGGAAAACACTTTAATAAATGATAATGAAATTAAGTTAAAACTGCAATACGATTATTTATTACACAAATTATAGTCGAGGAATTAAGATCGAAATGGTATTAAGCGGTGGAAATTGAAATACAGTAAAATTTAAATACAAGAATTGAAAATGTCGGATGATACCCAAGTAAGTGCTAAAGATAGTTAGTTTCTTTACAAACATTTTTCCTAGGATTAATTTGCCCTTTATACTAAATTTTATCTCTTTCATCTTACAGTTCGATTTTAGCAAATGGGATTTTCCCGTGGATCGTATATGGCTGCATATACCGCCCGGTGAAATGATTGCCAAAATTTGTACCTTTATACCGGTTTTGATTTTCGGTTTAATTGCCAACTACGCCATAATACGTTTAATTATACTAAATCGCTCTTTAAGGACCCCCACAAATCTGATTATAGCCAACATGGCCATGGCCGATTTTCTTACGCTCTTAATTTGTCCCGTTTTGTTTATGATAAATGATTTCTATCAGAACTACATGTTGGGTTCGGTGGGCTGTAAAATGGAGGGCTTTCTAGAGGGAGCTTTTCTAATAACGGCCGTTTTAAATTTATCTGTAGTAAGTTATGATCGTTTGACAGCCATAGTATTACCCTCTGAGACCCGGCTAACTATGAGAGGGGCTAAAATAGTGATTTTTCTAACATGGCTGGCGGGTATATTAATAGCTTTGCCATTAGCCATTTATCGCACCTATAAGGTAAATATAGAATGATTTCTTTCGGTTAAAGAACTTGATATTAATCTAGCTTTATTAATTTTGAAAAGGTACGTCAATGGAAAAACTTTAAGGAAATGTATTGTAAAGAAAATCCCAATATTTTACCCAAATATTGGTATGTTTTAATAACCGTGATGGTCTGGTTGCCCTTGGGCGTTATGTTGATTTGCTACTCTGCCATTTTCTATAAGGTAAGGGATAGCCTAAAGCCATTAAAGTAAACGTCTCTTTAAAATTTTACTCTTTCTAGCTGGATCGTTATGAAAAACGTAACTTAAATCGTGAGCATCCCTTAACCGTCTCCTACAAGAAAACCGTGGCCAAAACTCTCTTCATCATTCTAATCGTTTTTGTAACATTACGTCTACCCTTTACTATATTGGTGATATTACGTGATAAAATCATAGCCAATACCAATAATATGGTCAATAGCCAGTTCCGCTTGTTATGGTATATTTCCCAATATCTCATGTTTTTAAATGCGGCCGTAAACCCCGTTATCTATGGCTATAAAAATGATAATTTTCGTAGAGCTTATGATCAGACGCCTCTATGTAAATGTGGCAAGAAAAAACCTTTGGTTGAGGATAAATTACGTAAAGTATGTAAGTTTGTGTTGCAACTACTTTTATAAAAAATTGATTTGAATATTTTTATTGCAGAAAAATAAACAAAGATTTTGTGCACAAATTTTGTTTAATTGGCTGGAGGCTCATAATTGCTGTTTTTGTTCAAAATCTCAAGATTCTTTTACTCTAAATAAGAATCAACAAAATTTAACCAGCGATTCCTTAAAATATGCCAAAGATGAAGAGGTGCATGAAAAGTTTAATATGATCTGTACAAGGAGCACAATAGATGATGAAGGTTTTATTTAAATGAAAGTTCACAATACATATATACATTTTAAATCGATTTTGTAAATATTTAATAAGGTTTAATAAAACTTAGGGGCTGGTTTTATAGTTCAAGCCAAGACGAAATATTACTCGTCTCTACATATACTGAACTAGATTGTAGAAGTTCTGTTCTAGTTCTGTTCTAGTTCTGTTCTAGTTCTGTTCTAGTTCTGTTCTAGTTCTGTTCTAGTTCTGTTCTAGTTCTGTTCTAGTTCTGTTCTAGTTCTGTTCTAGTTCTGTTCTAGTTCTGTTCTAGTTCTGTTCTAGTTCTGTTCTAGTTCTGTTCTAGTTCTGTTCTAGTTCTGTTCTAGTTCTGTTCTAGTTCTGTTCTAGTTCTGTTCTAGTTCTGTTCTAGTTCTGTTCTAGTTCTGTTCTAGTTCTGTTCTAGTTCTGTTCTATGTTCTAGTTCTGTTCTAGTTTCTGTTCTAGTTCTGTTCTAGTTCTGTTCTAGTTATGTTCTAGTTCTGTTCTAGTTCTGTTCTAGTTCTGTTCTAGTTCTGTTCTAGTTCTGTTCTAGTTCTGTTCTAGTTCTGTTCTAGTTCTGTTCTAGTTCTGTTCTAGTTCTGTTCTAGTTCTGTTCTAGTTCTGTTCTAGTTCTGTTCTAGTTCTGTTCTAGTTCTGTTCTAGTTCTGTTCTAGTTCTGTTCTAGTTCTGTTCTAGTTCTGTTCTAGTTCTGTTCTAGTTCTGTTCTAGTTCTGTTCTAGTTCTGTTCTAGTTCTGTTCTAGTTCTGTTCTAGTTCTGTTCTAGTTCTGTTCTAGTTCTGTTCTAGTTCTGTTCTAGTTCTGTTCTAGTTCTGTTCTAGTTCTGTTCTAGTTCTGTTCTAGTTCTGTTCTAGTTCTGTTCTAGTTCTGTTCTAGTTCTGTTCTAGTTCTGTTCTAGTTCTGTTCTAGTTCTGTTCTAGTTCTGTTCTAGTTCTGTTCTAGTTCTGTTCTAGTTCTGTTCTAGTTCTGTTCTGTTATGTTCTAGTTCTGTTCTAGTTCTGTTCTAGTTATGTTCTAGTTCTGTTCTAGTTCTGTTCTAGTTCTGTTCTAGTTCTGTTCTAGTTCTGTTCTAGTTATGTTCTAGTTCTGTTCTAGTTCTGTTCTAGTTCTGTTCTAGTTCTGTTCTAGTTCTGTTCTAGTTCTGTTCTTGTTCTGTTCTAGTTCTGTTCTAGTTCTGTTCTAGTTCTGTTCTAGTTCTGTTCTAGTTCTGTTCTAGTTCTGTTCTAGTTCTGTTCTAGTTCTGTTCTAGTTCTGTTCTAGTTCTGTTCTAGTTCTGTTCTAGTTCTGTTCTAGTTCTGTTCTAGTTCTGTTCTAGTTCTGTTCTAGTTCTGTTCTAGTTCTGTTCTAGTTCTGTTCTAGTTCTGTTCTAGTTCTGTTCTAGTTCTGTTCTAGTTCTGTTCTAGTTCTGTTCTAGTTCTGTTCTAGTGCTGTTCTCACAGTCTGCTTTATGACAGAGTTCTCTTAAAAATATCGATCTCTTATTTAATAGTTGTTTATAAAAAAGTGCCGAATCCCCTTAATACATTATTGGAATATATAAGTCAATATGTATGAATGCAAAAGATGTATTGGAATTTTACTATAAAAAAAATTATGAATGAACAGTTATAATTTTGTTTAACTAACTAATGAAATGAACAAAATTTGATTTAACAAATCAGTAATGAAAGGGACACAAACTCAAGTTGTATAGAAAAGTATAAAAGTGTGGAGAATTGTCAATTGCTAAAACATAAAATGTATTACCAATACCGTGGATTTTTATGTGTGATAATAATTTTAATAAATATAAAATCTTTAAAAACATTTAATGTAAATTTTCATTACAATTATAATTTACAAGCAGAACCTTTTAATACACAAATCCATAAAAGAGAATCAACCTCATATTTTGATAAAGGTAAGTGAGAAACGATAAATTAAAGAAATATTTAAGTAGTATTAAGAAAACAAGTTTATTTTTATAAAAAATATAACAAAATATTTAGATTTTTTTTAAATAGATATAAACAATCGTTGGTTCTTTATGAATTCAATAAACAATTAAATAATAATTTGTACAAGAACTTTAAACTGTATTATTTGAGAGTACATTAGTAATATCAAAATTATTCCATAGTATGTATTTAGATCTTCTTATGTGTTATTTCAAACCAAACAGCTCCTTTTTCATATAACCCGATTTGTGTAATTCCAAGTATTTTAAAAATAAACCCATATTCATAACACCTTCTTCATTTTCCATATCATCACAAAACAATTGCTCTTTGAAACCGGTAAATCTTCTTAATTCATCCATTTTTACTCTGGGTTTTCGCTTAGACTCGATGGTACATATGAATATCTTCTGCCAATTCATGCTCTTAATAATGCGCCAAAATTCCTGAGTACACTCCTTTAAACCTTCCACACATATAATGCCCGGTTTTCCTGGCCGCATAAAACTAGTCAAATCCAAATTACGCGATTGTTTAACTATCTCCTGTCGTTTTGTTTTGGACTTAATGTGATGCGAATAGATCCACAATCTTTCAAAATCCACCAATTCTTCTTCAGCATTAATTTCCACATTTACATCATTAGTTTCAAATTCACTGGCGTCACGTTCCATTAATACTTGTATTTCTTCTTGGATCCAGCTTAATACCTGGAATATATATGTTTCGGACTTATCCATAGTATTAATGAAATTTTCAATTTCATTTTTGAAATACGATTCCTTGTTTTTACTCAACAACGTGGTATGCACTATAACAAGGGCATTTTCTAATATGGGATATAAATGTGGCAGTTCAATGCGCACTTCTAAGTTAGTTTTTCCTTTAGGAGTATGTAAATCCAGTTTGATACTATAGTCCAATTGGGACTTTAACAGATTGCTTAAGTTTTCATCACTAGGCTGTTGTAAAAATTCATTGAAATCACTAATAACACCGGGATCAAAGATGTGCATTTCTCCGGGTGAGCAATAAATAGAGGATAACATATCCACCTCTTCCAGCTGTTTGGTAATGCAGTCTTTATATAACTCCAATTGATCAACCATATTGCTAAAATACATATGAAAACCCCAGTTAAGAAATTAATCAACTATTTGCAGCTTCATTTTCTTTAAATGGTTTTGAAAAGATCGAATCAATACCAGTGCTATTTCCCATTGATATATGTGTTTTCAATTTGGAAGGTGAGAAATATGCCACCGCTTTGCATATGAAAAGAAATGGTGCTAGACACTTGGAAGTTCTTAAAATGAAGGTAGATTTTTAAACAAAAATCTCTTGATTTACTTAACTTGCAAGATATTTCCTTTTTTCAGAATGGTTCTTATGAATTAATAGCCGATATAGAGGCTCCTAAGGGCATTGCGATGGATTGCATTAACTTCAATAATAAAGGTTATGTGGCCTTGGCTTTAAACCTTACCGAACCGGTTAAGTATGCCAAAGAAGGTTCACCGATTTACGAGATTGCAGGCAATCGTTTAAGGGCTGTACAATATTTTCCCGCTCCCAACCTCATGTCAGTCTATCTGCGTGCCAGTGGCAATGAATTCTTTCTTCTACACACCTATAGTAATTCCCAAGATACCCCTAATCTGCATTGTCCCTACTTCCAATGGTCCGGTAGTACGTTCAATAAAATGGGTCGTATACCCTGCAGTAATGCCCGACAACTGGCTCCTTTTTCCATAGACTACGAAAGCTATGTGGCCGTTGCAAATTATGCCGATCAAAGGGGACGCACCTCTACAAATTCAGAGATTTATAAATATTCTCGCGATAAGAAAAAGTTTATTTTATTTCAAAAGATTAGAACAAATGGTGCGGTAGATGTACAATACTGTAGTGTACCTAACAATGAGGTGAGAAGACAACATTTTTTGGTTTTCGGCAATTCGATAAGTACGGCTTCGCTGGCGAAGAGAGAAAAGGCTAAAAGAGAGGGTAAAAACTTGGAAGCAGATTCGGTGTTTTATCTATTCGATAAGGGACAATTTATTCCCTATCAGAAGTTGTCCTTGTATGCAGTAAAGAAATTTTTACCAGTGCAGGTTAGTAAAATTATAAACTAGACTATAGATTAGACTATAGACTAGACTAGACTATAAACTTGAGTATTGGATAGAATAGACTATTTGCTAAAAATATGTAATATTTTTTGTAGAATATAGAGGCAGAAAAGTTTATCTTATTGGTGGCCTGTACAGATCAAGATATTAAAATTTACAATTTAAACGATTGGAAATTTGAAGAATCAAAAGTACAATTTACTGAGGGAGCCTTAGGCAAGGGCGTAGCAAATATGCGTATTTATCAAGAGAATGAGAAAAGTTATTTAATAATCGCCAATGAACTAATGGCCGACAATGAAACCAACATATTTTTGCCCATATTCAAACAAGAAGAGGATGCCAATGCCTTAAGACAACAGATAATCGATTGGGCCAAAGCAGAAACTCAACGTTTGCAAACTGTAAATACGAAGGAACTAAGCAAACGAGTGGAGGTAAGGAATACAATTTAGCTCTAGGAATGTTAATAATTATAAATCATATTTACAGGAAAAACTAAAAAACTTGGAACAATTAAAATATAAGCCAAAAATGCAGGATATAGCCGAAGCCAATATACAAACTGTTATTACAGAATCGGTAATAATGGTCTTAAATTAGTAACAAGAATACAAGAATTTTACTTTCTCTTCTTTGTAGTTGGTTTATCCCAAATTAAAAATGTCTGACAATTATTGGACGGCCTTAAATTATGTTAATCAAGCTTTAGATGCTTTAGAAATAATGCTTAAACAAAAGCAACGTTTAAAACGTGAAACCTCGAATGAAAATTTGGAATACATTTATGACACCTTAAATGTTAACAATTTAAATGTTAATAAATTGCTTAAGGCTAAAAGAGTTAATAAAATAAATACCGAAAAACCAGAATTTGATACAATCAAAGCTTCTAAAGTCATAGTTAGCGACAAATACAGCCAACCCCAACCAGAAAGAGTTAATCCTGCAGAAAGTTTAGATTATAGAGATGAAGATGAATTCATGACCATAAGAAATCTACAGATTACCGGAAAACTTAATGAATATCAATGGTCAGACTTACTGAATAATACTTTGAAACGTAAACAGGAAATACAATTCCTTAAAGCGCCAGTACAAATTAGAAATTTAAAAACCGATACTTTGCTAGTGAATAATGATAAAATAAATGAACAAAATCTGGGAGCGCTTATACCTATTAATACGGGCAGATATGTTATAAATCAAGATATACAATTTGCCGCACCAATAACTGCAAATCGTGTGGAAATATCACAAAGATTAAATAATTTGCATGTTTTTCAAGGACATTTTGATGTTTTATTGAAAAAATCCAATAAAACGCAAGTGATAGAAGGCATGAAAAATGTAACCAATATCAAGGTTCTAGAGCCCATAACAATAGCGGTAAGTAAAAAAGTAGTTAGAAAAATAAATAAATTTTTAATCTCTTAATATATTTTTGTACTTAAACAGGGCAAAATGATGGGCCGCCAACTAGAGGCCATATCCCCCAACAAATTCATACATGATGAGTTGATATTACAGGGCAACTTTATGATTAATGGTGATGTTAATATTAATCACCAATTAAACACTTTGGATCTTATAGATTTAAAAGAAAAACTATCCGCTAAACAGGTCCTGGATATGGGTATACGTATGGATAAAAGTTTAAAAGATGTTAATCTTAGGTTTCTGCAACCTTTGAGGGCTAATAACTCTTTAGTTAGTTTTGTTAATCAACATGATTTGCAGCGTTTGGTTAAACTCAATCAAGATGATATACAAATAATAGAGGGTACAAAATTGTTTAAGGACTCTTTGGAAATAAGTAGAGGTTTTAGTGAGGTAAAAAATCTCAATGGTGTCGATATGGAGAAATTGGAAAGAAATGCATTTCTAAAGAATAACAATCAAACTATAACGGTACCCATGAAAATTGGTAAAATTTCAGCGAAAAAGTAAGCAGATTTGGCAATTCTATCTATCTTTCTATCTATCTATCTATCTATCTATCTATCTATCTATCTATCTATCTATATATCTATATATCTATCTATCTATCTATCTATCTATCTATCTATCTATCTATCTATCTATCTATCTATCTATCTATCTATCTATCTGTCTGTCTGTCTGTCTAAATAAATAATTAAAACTTTACATTAACAGCATTAAAAGTCCTACGGTACTTTTAAACTCTAATAACTACACCGATTACTTAACCCTAACTGGCAATCAAACTATACAGGCGAACCTAATCATCGACAATCTCAAAACCAAACATCTAACCGTGGAACATTTAAATACCGATGGCAAAATATTTAATCAACACTTACAGGACATATATCAACAAAAATCTCGCAATGCTCCGCAAGAAGATTTATTCCAAAGAAATCGCAAATTCCACGGTTCCATTTATGTACAAAATCTTATACTAAATACCACTATTAATAATAAAAAAGTTGAAGGAATTGAAAATCAACTGTTACAATTAGAGGGCAATATAAAATATGTTGGAAATTTCAAATTTAATTATGCCATGAATGTTACAAATATGACGTTCCAAGGTAAATTAAATGATATTACAGCTCAGGAATTTGGTAAATGCTGGTTGCAAAAAACTGGGGAAAAGCAAGTGTTTACAGCAGTCCAATCTATAGCCGAGATAAATGCTGAAGAGGGAGTACAATTATTGGGTAAATTAAATGGTTTTACAATGGATGATTTCTATGCCAAAACTTATTGGATAAATCGTGATGAATATATAGAAAATGTAAATTTTGGTAAGTATTTCATTTTCAATACTAATACGTACAAAGTCACTATTCAACTTATATTTCCCAAGAAAATCCTATCGAAATAACGGGTTCTTTAACCACCCAAACCCTTAACAACTATTTGGTGCCCCAGGATGTACTCTATAAACAAGCGAAAGATTCCCCCATTATTCTGCAATCCCTAACAGTTGATGATAATTTCATAGTTGAAGGCAATATTAACAATTTAACTTCTGTTAACGATATAAATATCTGCGAATTACAAGACTTTTTGTATAATCCTCATGGTGATTCTTTATATGTACAGCAGGCTTATTTTGCTCAAACTGCTCCTCTGTATAAAACTTTAAATAGTCATTATATAAGAAAGACTTTGGATTCCGTTTGGCTGGCCAATGAGAATGTAGTTTTACCTCATCATATTGAAATAGTTGATGCTTATTTTGACGGTCTATTGGAATTTGAGGTAAGTCCTATGAACAAAATTTTCCTTTTCCAGTTGTTAAGGTAGTATATTTTTCTTTAAAGGGTCCCATTAATAATATGAATTTGGATTATTTAAAAGAAAACTACTTTAGTAAATCTAAGCCACAAGAAGTTTCTGTCGACATGGTGTTTTCCGAGGGAGCTGAATGTGAGGGCGTGTTAAATGTTAATGAGCTTCAGGTATTCGGTCCACTAATAGAGGGAGAAAGGTGAGAATATTATTTGCAAATCATAAATGTTGAAACTAGTTTTTAAACTTTCGTTCCTACAAAAGCACATATAGTCAATACAATACCTATAGAGTAGTCTGATGTCTATTCCATTGTATTGTCTACAGTCTAGCAAATAATCGAGTCTATACTCTAGTCAATAGTATAGTCTACAGTCTAGTATATTATATATATACTTTTCTATAGCCCTATCTATAGTCTAGTGAGAGAGGTACTATGGTCTTTCAGTTATGATAAATCTCAAAATTTGTGAATTTTTATTAAATTTACTTTTAACAATTACTGTTTTGGAGTCACTGGCTCGCCATGATAAACAGCTGATCAATGTTAACAAAACCAAAAGTTTAACACGTTAAATTATTCAATTTATCTTTTAAATTAACATAATTCTTTAACTTTTTAAAAGTAGAAATATACCTTGTAATTAATATTCTACAAATATATGCAAAATAAAAAGAAATCTTGCAATTTCCTTAGGAAAAACAGTTAAAATCAGACCACAACAAGCTACACAATATTTACAAAATGAGTAACAAAAGAAAACTGAGAAAAAAAGAGATGCCACATCAGTTTTTAACTTTTATAGGTTTACCAGACATGTTTTTTTTTCTTAACAAAACAGCATTGCCATATTAAAAATGTATTAAATAAATAATTTAAATATTTTTTATTACTTTAATTTCCAAAAAAACAGCAAACAACATTTAAATTTTAATGAATTTGTGCAAAACACTTTAAAAACTTCAGGACCTCACATAATCTCCGGCAATTGGTCCCTACTAGAAGCTATAGTACAAGGAAATCTGAATGGTGTATTAATCAATCACTTGAATCTAGTAGATGACATAGTGCATACAGTAAAACCTGTGCAAGCTTATCAATTAAAAGCCACCAAAACCTTTAAAAATGCTTATATAGAAAATCTTTATGCTGATCCTTCCAGTTATGTTAATAAAGTTCCCATAGCAAATTGGATTAAAGAAGCTGTATATCTATACGAAAATTACACTATCAGAGGAGTAACCACTATAGATTCCCTAAATGTTTACAACAATTTAATGGTTTTAGGAAAATTAAATAATATTACTTTTAATGAAAACTATCTACTACTGCAAAATATTGAACAACATATACCAGGCCATATGAAAATTGTTAGCCATTTGGCAGCCGAAAAACGTTTTCTCACTAATAATATAGAAAATTTATATGCTGACTTTATAAATCGTCAGTATATAACAGAATTTATAGAAAATCTTGTGCCGGCCTCAACAACTAGTGAGATTAAAAGCCATTTAGTGTTTAATCATCCTTTAAAGGTGGAAAAATATGAAGGTCCTGAAGGTTTTCTAACACAAAATCAATGGCTGAAACGGGATATCAATGAGCAGAGACAAATAAGTAGAAATTATATGGAAAATCGAGAAAATATTGAGGATTTCATTAAAGTAAAGGAGTATTTAAAAAATATTACAAAAAGTAAGTTATTTAATTACTACTTTTTATTTTCATCATAATTTATTTAATTTTGTTAGATCATGTTTATAAATTGGATCATTTTGATGTCATACAGACTATAGAGATTCAATCAGAGGAAGTTTTTACTTTAAGTCTTGAGTTTGATTCGAAAATTGTGGATATTTTGATTGTCTTTAATGCAAAAGATGAAAATGCAACTATTTATGAGTGGAATCTGGAAAAGGGACAATTTGAAGAAACTAGTGGTAAGTTTTTTTTATTTATTTATATCAAAAGAAAGATTTATATTGAAATCTGAAAATTTATAGCGAAAATCAGTCTACAGTCTTGACTATAGATCAGTTTACAGTCTTGACTATAGATCAGTCTAAAGTGTTGACTAAAGATCAATACAGTCTTGACCAAAGATCAATACAGTCTTGACTATAGATCAGTATATAGTCTTGACTATAGGACAATCTATAGTCTTGACTATAGAACAGTGTATAGCCTTGACTATAGCACAGTCCATAGTCTTGACTATAGAACAGTCTAAAGTCTTGACTATAGAACAGTCTATAGTCTTGACTACAGATCAATATATAGTCTTGACTATAGAACAGTGACTATTGAATATTCTAGACTATAGCTAGGTTCTTGATTATAGTTCAGTCTATATAATATAGACTAGTATATATGACTTAGACTAAGTATTTCATTTCTCACCAAAATACTGTATAAAATTTTTAAATATCTCATATTTAAAAAATCTACAAAGAAAAATAATAAAAAATCTTACCTTAATGTCTTGAAATTATATAGCGATCGATTGATTATCATTTTTTGTAACTTTTTTCTAACTAAAATTATCACTTAACTTTTAATTTTTATACCCAATTTTCTTTGATTTTTTTTATCAAATTTAGGAATAATTCCAATTTTTTAAACAGGCCATATAAAAACACATTTAGTGTTTTAATTTAATTGGGATTTTAGACACTTTTATAAAAACTGCACTTTTTACTTTTTTATAATTTAAGCTGAGAAATTTAACAGATTTTACATTAAAACATTTATTTACAGAAATTTTAATTTTTTTTTTTTTTTATTTTCCCATTTTTTTTTTTTTTTTGCATAATTTCACTATTTCTTTATATATTTGGAATATATCCAATTTTAAACAGGCCATATTAAAACACATTTTGTGTTTTTTTTTTTTTTTTTTTTTTGGGAATTAAAATTTTTTAAAACTTTACACATTTGTAGCATATTAGCGACGATATGTTGAAATTTAAATTAACACTTTTTTAAAAATTTACACGTTTTGATGATCGAATAATCGAGCGAATAACGAATATAGTTGTGGCGATATCGAGTCGAGTTTTCATAAATTGAATTGACTTTTTGTTTTGACTATATAACCCTAAAAGAAATATACTGAATGATTGTAGACTTTGCTAAACTATACTTAACTTAAACAGAAACGGAAATTGTCTAATAGGAAATTCACTAGTTAAAATTTGAATTGTTTAAACAGAGTTGTTATTCAATTTGAACGGAAAGAGAAGAAACTGTCATTAAAGCGACAGAGTTGTTACGTTTTATAAGATAATGACGGAAAAGGAAGAATGCAAAATCGAATAAAGCAGGCATGTCGAAACACAGAGCTGTTTAAAGGAACAGAGACGTTTGTTGCTGATAAGAAAAAGACGGGAAAAGGAATAATGCATATAAATAAAACAGAGATGTTAATAACTTAAAATAAATTGCAATAACTGCAACAAGTACTGGAGCACATTAGGTTGGCACCAAAAAATAAAGTTATGAAAGTTTTTAACTTAAATAAAAGTTGACTTTATTTTAAGGTGTGAAAATATTTAAACACACAATTTTCATTTACATACATATAACAATATTTTTTTTTTATATATTGAACGCAAAATAAATTTTTTTGAAAAATAAACATGATTATCAAAGTTAAAATTAATGAATAAATATTGTTGTTTGAGAAGAAAAATAATAATATTCAAAATAGGTATACTTTTATTAAAATACACTACTAAACAATAATTTCCTTTAAACAAGCTAAACTCTCGAAATACTTAGTAAAACCCATACCATTTTTTTGCTCTCTTCAAATGACACCACCCTAATGTGCTGCATTATACATGCATACCAACAGGTACTTAAAAATATGTTATGGTTTACATATTAAAGCAAATTCTTCAAAGAACTTATAAAGACTACTTTAATTTTAACAATAAAGAAAAGAAAGACTCTATTTTAAGGTGTAAAAATATTTAAAATCATATTGGTTGTTTGAGAAGAAAAATAATAATATTCAAAATAGGTATACTTTTATTTAAATACACTGCTAAACAACAATTGATAATACAAGTTTCCTTTAAACAAGCTAAACTCTCGAAATACTTAGTAAAACCCATACCATGTTTTTGCTCTCTTCAAATGACACCACCCTAATGTGCTGCATTATACATGCATACCAACAGGTACTTTAAAATATGTTATGGTTTACATATTAAAGCAAATCCTTCAAAGAACTTATAAAGATTACTTTAATTTTAACAATAAACAAAAGAAATTCCGTTACATACACTCATCCAACCACTGCTATTACTATAAACTACACAACTGACTGCCTGTTGAGTGGCACAGGATGACGCTTTTTTAACTTAACAAATTTCAATTATAGATAAAGTAATTTTTGAAAAACCTTCATAACGCCCTATATAAATGACAATCAAAGTTTACAATTAAACACTTTTACAATTGTTTAACACTCTGTAATGTTTAATTTTTCAATAAAAACTTTACACTCACGAAATTAATACCGATTGTAAAGAAAACCGCGCGAACTATTTGACAATTGAAGTGTTAGAGATGTTACATTTGCTTATAAGAATAAGAAGGATGGGAAAAAACTGTCAAAAGCGATTAAGACAGAGTTATTTAATGAGAATGTTACTAACTATAAGAGGGCTGTTTTAATACATGAAGTATTTCAACTTAAAAATTCCGTTATAAATAGAGTTATTTTTGAAAAGCATTTATAAAGCACTTTATTAATGATATTTAAACTTTATTTAAATTTAATATTATAAATTGCTAATATAAACTCACCACTCACTAAATGAATACCAATTATAAGGAAAAAGTGAGTTATTTAATGACAATAAGAAAACAGAATTAAAACTGTCAAAAGCTATTAAAACAGAGTTATATAAAGGCACTGGTAATTATTATTACGGGGTGTTGTATTAAGATTTGCTAAAAAAAGCAAAAACAAAAAACTGCAACAATAAAATGTCAAATTTAGTATTTCGTATACTTTTTATGAAAATTAGAGAAAACTGTTTTATTCTACATAAATAACAAAGAACGACTACACTTTTAATTAACAAGTACAAACTTGTTAATCTGCTGCCAGCCTAATGGCCCACATAACACATGCAATCAAACAGGTACCTTAAAATATGTTAAGATTTACATATTAAGCAAATTCTTCAAAAAATTTATAAAGATTTATTTAAATCTAACAATTAACAAAACAAATTTCATAACATACACTCTTCCGTCCACTGCTATTACTTAAACCACACAACTGACTGCCTGTTGAGTGCCACAGGATGATGCTATTTTTCCTTAATAAATTTCAATTATAAATAAAGTAATTTTTGAAAAATCACGACTACGCTTTTAATCAACGAGTACGAATATGTTAATCTGCTGCCACCCTAATGTGCCACATACTACATGCAATCAAACAGGTGCCTTAAAGTATGTTGGTATTTACATATTAAAGCAATTCTTTAAAGAATTTATAAAGATTTATTTAAATCTAATAATTAACAAACTAAATTTCGTTACATACACTCTTCCGTCCAATGCTATTACTATAAACTACACAACTGACTGCCTGTTGAGTGCCATAGGATGACGCTATTTTTCTTAACAAATTTCAATTATAAATAAAGTAATTTTTTAAAAACCTTCATAACACCCTTTATAAATGACTATCAATGTTTACAATTAAACACTTTTTACAATTGTTAAACAATTTGTAATGTTAATTTTCAAGAAAAACTTTACACTCACGAAATTAATACCGATTGTGAAGAAAACCGCGCGAACTAATTGACAATTCAAATGATAGAGATGTTACATTTACTTATAAGAATAAGGAGGAAGTGAAAAACTGTCAAAATCTATTAAAGCAGAATTATATAATGTATAAATGCAAAAACAAAAAACTGCAACAACAATAAATGTAAAATGTAGTAATTTCGTAAACTTTTTATGAAAATTAGAGAATCCTGCTTTATTCTCCAAAAATAACAAATAAATATAAACACGACTACACTTTTAAATAACAAGTACAAATTTGTTAATATGATGCCAACCTAATGTGCCACTAACGACATGCTATCAAACAGGTGCTTTAAAGTATGTTGGTATTTACATATTAAAGCAAATTCTTCAAAGAATTATAAAGAATTATTTAAATCTTATAATTAACAAACAAAATTTCGTTACATACACTCTTCCGACCACTGCTATTACTATAAACTACACAACTGACTGCCTGTTGAGTGCCACAGGATGACGCTATTTTTTCTTAATAAATTTCAATTATAAATAAAGTCATTTTTGAAAAACCTTCATATCCCCTATATAAATGGCAATCAAAGTTTACAATTAAACACTTTTACAATTGTTAAACAATTGTAATGTTAATTTTTCAAGAAAAACTTTGCACTCACGAAATTAATACCGATTGTGATGAAAACCGCGCGAACTAATTGACAATTCAAGTGATAGAGATGTTTAACTTATAAGAATAAGGTGGAAGGGGAAAACTGTCAAAAGCTATTAAAGCAGAATTATATAAAGTATAAATGCAAAAACAAAAAACTGTAACAATTAAATGTAGAATTTAGTATTTCGTAAACTTTTTATGAAAATTAGAGAATCCTGCTTTATTCTCCAAAAATAACAAATAAATATAAACACGACTACACTTTTAAATAACAAGTACAAATTTGTTAATATGATGCCAACCTAATGTGCCACTAACGACATGCTATCAAACAGGTGCCTTAAAGTATGCAGGAATTTACACATTAAAGCAAATTCTTCAAAGAATTTATAAAGATTTATTTAAAGCTAACAATTAACAAACAAAATTTCGTTACATACACTCTTCCGACCAGTGCTATATGTATAAACTACACAACTGGTTGCCTGTTGAGTGCCATAGGACGACACCAATTTTACTTAACAAATTTCAATTATAAATAAAGTCATTTTTTAAAAACCTTCATATCGCCCTATATAAATGACAATCAAAGTTTACAATTAAACACTTTTTACAATTGTTAAACAATTTGTAATGTTAATTTTTCAAGAAAAACTTTGCACACACGAAATTAATACCGATTGTGAAGAAAACCGCGCGAACTAATTGACAATTCAAATGATAGAGATGTTACATTTACTTATAAGAATAAGGAGGAAGGGAAAAACTGTCAAAGGCTATTAAAGCAGAATTAATATGTAATGTATAAATGCAAACAAAAAAAACTGCAACAACAATAAAATGTAGTTTTTCGTAAACTTATTATGATAATTAGAGAAACTTGCTTTATTCTCCAAAAAATAATATATAAATATAAACACGACTACACTTTTAAATAACAAGTACAAATTTGTTAATATGATGCCAACCTAATGTGCCACTAACGACATGCTATGAAACAAGTGCCTTAAAGTATGTTGGTAATTACATATTA
>NW_023997520.1:0-20846 GCF_015586225.1 Lucilia sericata
AGAAACCCAAGAAGACCAAAGAAAGAGGAAAATGCTACCAAAAAGTTAAATTTTTAATGAAATTATAAAAAGTAATAACTAACTAACTAACTAACTAACTAACTACTAACTAACTAACTAACTACTAACTAACTAACTACTAACTAACTAACAACTACTAACTAACTAACTAACTAACTACTAACTAACTAACTAACTACTACTAACTAACTACTAACTAACTAACTAACTAACTAACTAACTAACTAACTAACTACTACTACTAACACTAACTAACTACTAACTAACTACTAACTAACTACTAACTAACTAACTAACTACTACTACTTAACTAACTAACTAACTAACTAACTAACTAACTAACTAACTAACTAACTACTAACTAACTAACTAACTAACTAACTAACTAACTAACTAACTAACTAACTAACTAACTAACTAACTACTAACTAACTAACTACTAACTAACTAACTATAACTAAACTAACTACTAACTAACTACTAACTAACTAACTAACTAACTAACTAACTAACTACTAACTAACTAACTAACTAACTAACTAACTACTAACTAACTAAGAACTAACTAACTAACTAACTAACTAACTAACTAACTAACTAACTACTAACTAACTAACTACTAACTAACTAACTACTAACTAACTAACTAACTAACTAACTACTAACTAACTAACAACTAACTAACTAACTAACTAACTAACTACTAACTAACTACTAACTAACTAACTAACTAACTAACTACTACTACACTAACTAACTACTAACTAACTAACTAACTAACTAACTAACTACTAACTAACTAACTAACTACTAACTAACCTAACTAACTAACTAACTAACTAACTAACTAACTAACTAACGAACTACTAACTAACTAACTAACTAACTAACTAACTAACTAACTAACTAACTAACTAACTAACTAACTAACTAAATAACTAACTAACTAACTACTACTACTAACTACTAACTACTAACTAACTAACTAACTAATAACTACTAACTAACTAACTAACTAACTAACTAACTAACTAACTACTAACTAACTAACTAACTAACTAACTAACTAACTAACTAACTAACTAACTAACTAACTAACTAACTAACTAACTACTAACTAACTAACTAACTAACTAACTAACTAACTAACTAACTAACTAACTAACTAACTAACTAACTAACTACTAACTAACTAACTAACTAACTAACTAACTAACTAACTAACTAACTAACTAACTAACTACTACTAACTAACTAACTAACTAACTAACTAACTAACTAACTAACTAACTAACTAAACTAACTACTAACTAACTACTACTACTAACTAACCTAACTAACTAACTAACTAACTAACTACTAACTAACTAACTAACTAACTAACTAACTAACTAACTAACTAACTAACTAACTAACTAACTAACTAACTAACTAACTACTAACTAACTAACTAACTAACTAACTACTAACTAACTAACTAACTAACTAACTAACTAACTAACTAACTAACTAACTAACTAACTAACTAACTAACTAACTAACTAACTAACTAACTAACTAACTAACTAACTAACTACTAACTAACTAACTAACTAACTAACTAACTAACTAACTAACTAACTAACTAACTAACTAACTAACTAACTAACTAACTAACTAACTAACTAACTAACTAACTAACTAACTAACTAACTAACTAACTAACTAACTAACTAACTAACTAACTACTAACTAACTAACTAACTAACTAACTAACTAACTAACTAACTAACTAACTAACTAACTACTAACTAACTAACTAACTAACTAACTAACTAACTACTAACTAACTAACTAACTAACTAACTAACTAACTAACTAACTAACTACACTACTAACTAACTAACTAACTAACTAACTAACTAACTAACTAACTAACTAACTAACTAACTAACTAACTAACTAACTAACTAACTAACTAACTAACTAACTAACTAACTAACTAACTAACTAACTAACTAACTAACTAACTAACTACTAACTAACTAACTACTAACTAACTAACTAACTAACTAACTAACTAACTAACTAACTAACTAACTAACTAACTACTAACTAACTAACTAACTACTAACTAACTAACTAACTAACTAACTAACTAACTAACTAACTAACTAACTAACTACTAACTAACTAACTAACTAACTACTAACTAACTAACTAACTAACTAACTAACTACTAACTAACTAACTAACTAACTAACTAACTAACTAACTAACTAACTAACTAACTAACTAACTAACTAACTAACTAACTAACTAACTAACTAACTAACTAACTAACTAACTAACTAACTAACTACTAACTAACTAACTAACTAACTAACTAACTAACTAACGAACTAACTAACTAACTAACTAACTAACTAACTACTAACTAACTAACTAACTAACTAACTAACTAACTAACTAACTAACTAACTAACTAGACTAAACTAACTAACTAACTAACTAACTAACTAACTAACTAACTAACTAACTAACTAACTAACTAACTAACTAACTAACTAACGAACTAACTAACTACCTACTAACTAACTCTAAAACTAACTAACTAACTAACTAACTAACCTAACTAACTAACTAACTAACTAACTAACTAACTAACTGAACTAACTACTAACTAACTAACTAACTAACTAACTACTAACTAACTAACTAACTACAACAACGAACTAACTACGAACTAACTACTATCAATAACTAACTAACTAACTACTAAACGAACTACTAACTAACTACTACGACCTAACTAACAACTAACTAACTAACTAAACTAACTAACAACTAACTAACTAACTAACTAACTAACTAACTAAATGTTTTTTTTTTGAGAAAATACTAATTTGAAGTACAATTCAGCTAGCTGATAGTGAAATAGGGCAAGATTTTTAAATGAATTTAAATGCTTTCAGGGTAAACATATTGCAGAAATTTTAAAGAAAATTAAGAAAACGTAGATTTTGTTTAAAATTTATAAAAATTTGCTATTCAGCTAGCTGAATAGCTTAAATAAGATATTTGGGCAATTACTAGAGGTTTTAATATAGACATAAGTAAATTTTTTCTTCAAAACTTTTATTTAAAGGAAGTTCAACCCGCTGAATCTAAATTGCTTAAATTCAGCTTGCTGAATAAGATGCTAACACTTTCAATTTAAAGAAAAAATAATTTTTCTTTTAGAAAATTTATTGTTAAGATAATTCAGCTAGCTGAATTGCTTTAAAATTAAACAAATTTAAAAAAATGCTATAGTTTCTTAAGTAAAATTGGCAAAAAATATAATTCAGCTAGCTGAATTGCTTAGTTTATAATAAAGTCTTGTAAAAAACTAATTATGTTGTTAAAATATTACAACAATTCTACATTCAGCCAGCTGAATAAAATTTAATAGCCTTAAATTAGTTAAAAATTATATCATTTTATGTTATTATTTAGAAACTTGCCTATTCAGCTACATACTTTTAACTTTTGCACAAAAAAAAAAATTTCTTTAAACCTTAATACTTATCCACTTATTCAGCTGGCTGATTCCTTTTTCATTTCCTTGTTTCTAAAAAGGAAAAATTCTAATTTTGTTCTTTGTTGCTTTTTTAAACTGAAATGGACAAAAAACTGATTTTACGCCAATTAAATTTCAATTTGTTTTGGTCCTTTTGCTTTGTTTTTTTTTGCAGCGTAGGTTCCCGAAATATTTAAAATCTCCTTAGAGACAATAACAAGGCTTAAATTATCTTTCTGGTTAACATTGTGACAAATAAAGAAGGGTCGTTGCACGGTCAGTTTGCAGCACATCATTAAGGAAACCTCACAAATTATAGGGTCGAATTTTTTCTAACAAGTTGGTGGAATTTTTATAACAAAATAAGTAATTTATTTGATTTGTTTTAACAAAAAACTAAACAAATGTATGTCAATTATGGTTGGAAAATATTTTCCGGTAAATTTCCAAATAAGAAGATTATGTTCTTGCAAAATTAGGACTTCTTTTTTTAGAACCTCCAAAGGGACTCATAACAACTATATTTCAAACATTGTTATTTTTTCCTCTCCCTTTAAAGTTTCTTGGAAATTTAAATTTTCTTTTCCATTTTCTTATCATTTTTCATTTCTTTTGGTTTTTTTTTCCAGTTTGTTGAAACATGTTGCACGTTATTTAGCTGGCTGTCGAGGAGTCCTTGAGAGTAAAAATACATTATGAAGAACTTTTAATCTAAACTGTTAAAAACAATACAAGAAAAAACTATGATGCAAAAGATGATGATAAAGATGATGTTGCTGTTGCTGCTGGTAGAGGAGTTAAGAGCAGAACCATATGACATTATGACAGTTTAAGTTTCCTATTGTTTGTTAAAGTTAATGTGAGAAAAAAATCTAAGGAGAAATGCATAACTAGAGTTAGACAGCATGGTATGGTCATTTCAACAAATGTTAAAAGTTTGAGCTACCAATGGAATGGAATAACAAGAACAGTGGGCCTGGGTAGTCTATAGTCTAGTCTATAGTCAAGTCTACAGTTTAGTCTATAGTCTTGTCTATAGTTTAGTCTATAGTTTAGTCTATAGTCTAGTCTATAGTCTAGTCTACAGTCTAGTCTATAGTCTAGTCTATAGTCTAGTCTATAGTCTAGTCTATAGTCAAGTCTACAGTTTAGTCTATAGTCTTGTCTATAGCTTAGTCTATAGTTTAGTCTATAGTCTAGTCTATAATCTAGTCTATAATCTAGTCTATAGTCTAGTCTATAGTCTAGTCTATAGTCTAGTCTATAGTCTAGTCTAAAGTCTAGTCTACAGTCTAGTCTATAGTCTAGTCTATAGTCTAGTCTATAGCCTAGTCCATAGTCTAGTCTATAGTCTAGTTTATAGTCTAGTCTATAGTTTAGTCTATAGTCTAGTCCTATAGTCTAGTCCATAGTCTAGTCTGTAATCTGGTCTATAGTCTACTCTATAGTCTAGTCTATAATCTAGCCTATAGTCTATAGTCCAGTCTATAGTCTATTCTTTAGTCTATTCTTTAGTCTAGTCTATAGTCTAGTCTGCAGTCTAGTCTATAGTCTAGTCTATAGTCTAGTCTATAGTCTAGTCTATAGTCTAGTCTATAGTCTAGTCTATAGTCTAGTCTATAGTCTAGTCTATAGTCTAGTCTATAGTCTAGTCTATAGTCTAGTCTATAGTCTAGTATGTAGTCTAGTCTATAGTCTAGTCTATAGTCTAGTCTATAGTCTAGTCTATAGTCTAGTATATAGTCTAGTCTATAGTCTAGTCTATAGTCTAGTCTATAGTCTAGTCTATAATCTAGTCTATAATCTAGTCTATAGTCTAGTCTATAGTCTAGTCTATAGTCTAGTCTATAGTCTAGTCTATAGTCTAGTCTATAGTCTAGTCTATAGTCTAGTCTATAGTCTAGTCTATAGTCTAGTCTATAGTCTAGTCTATAATCTAGTCTATAATCTAGTCTATAGTCTAGTCTATAGTCTAGTCTGTAGTCTAGTCTATAGTCTAGTCTATAGTCTAGTCTATAGGTTAGTCTATAGTCTAGTCTATTAGTCTAGTCTATAGTCTAGTCTATAGTCTAGTCTATAGTCTAGTCTATAGTCTAGTCTATAGTCTAGTCTATGGTCTAGTCTATAATCTAGTCTATAATCTAGTCTATAGTCTAGTCTATAGTCTAGTCTATAGTCTAGTCTATAGTCTAGTCTAAAGTCTAGTCTACAGTCTAGTCTATAGTCTAGTCTATAGTCTAGTCTATAGCCTAGTCCATAGTCCTAGTCTATAGTCTAGTTTATAGTCTAGTCTATAGTTTAGTCTATAGTCTAGTCTATAGTCTAGTCCATAGTCTAGTCTGTAATCTGGTCTATAGTCTACTCTATAGTCTAGTCTATAATCTAGCCTATAGTCTATAGTCCAGTCTATAGTCTATTCTTTAGTCTATTCTTTAGTCTAGTCTATAGTCTAGTCTGCAGTATAGTCTATAGTCTAGTCTATAGTCTAGTCTATAGTCTAGTCTATAGTCTATAGTCTAGTCTATAGTCTAGTCTATAGTCTAGTCTATAGTCTAGTCTCTAGTCTAGTCTATCTAGTCTATAGTCTAGTCTATAGTCTAGTCTATAGTCTAGTCTATAGTCTAGTCTATAGTCTAGTCTATAGTCTAGTCTATAGTCTAGTCTATAGTCTAGTCTATAGTCTAGTCTATAGTCTAGTCTATAGTCTAGTCTATAGTCTAGTCTATTCTAGTCTATAGTCTAGTCTATAGTCTAGTCTATAGTCTAGTCTATAGTCTAGTCTATAGTCTAGTCTATAGTCTAGTCTATAGTCTAGTCTATAGTCTAGTCTATAGTCTAGTCTATAGTCTAGTCTATAGTCTAGTCTATAGTCTAGTCTATAGTCTAGTCTATAGTCTAGTCTATAGTCTAGTCTATAGTCTAGTCTATAGTCTAGTCTATAGTCTAGTCTATAGTCTAGTCTATAGTCTAGTCTATAGTCTAGTCTATAGTCTAGTCTATAGTCTAGTCTATAGTCTAGTCTATAGTCTATAGTCTAGTCTATAGTCTAGGTCTATAGTCTAGTCTATAGTCTAGTCTATGGTCTAGTCTATAGTCTAGTCTATAGTCTAGTCTATAGTCTAGTCTATAGTCTAGTCTATAGTCTAGTCTATAGTCTAGTCTATAGTCTAGTCTATAGTCTAGTCTATAGTCTAGTCTATAGTCTAGTCTATAGTCTAGTCTATAGTCTAGTCTATAGTCTAGTCTATAGTCTAGTCTATAGTCTAGTCTATAGTCTAGTCTATAGTCTAGTCTATAGTCTAGTCTATAGTCTAGTCTATAGTCTAGTCTATAGTCTAGTCTATAGTCTAGTCTATAGTCTAGTCTATAGTCTAGTCTATAGTCTAGTCTATAGTCTAGTCTATAGTCTAGTCTATAGTCTAGTCTATAGTCTAGTCTATAGTCTAGTCTATAGTCTAGTCTATAGTCTAGTCTATAGTCTAGTCTATAGTCTAGTCTATAGTCTAGTCTATAGTCTAGTCTATAGTCTAGTCTATAGTCTAGTCTATAGTCTAGTCTATAGTCTAGTCTATAGTCTAGTCTATAGTCTAGTCTATAGTCTTGTCTATAGTCTAGTCTATAGTATAGTATATAGTCTAGTCTGTATATAGTATATAGTCTAGTCTAGTCTATAGTCTAGTCTGTAGTCTAGTCCATAGTCTAGTCTGTAGTTTAGTTTATAGCCTAGTTTATAGTCCAGTATATAGTTTAGTTTATAGTCTAGTTTATAGTCTAGTCTATAGTCTTATCTATAGACTAGTCTATAGTCTACTCGATAGTCTAGTTTATATGCTAGTCTATAGTTTAGTCTATAGTCTAGTCTATATTCTAGTCTATAGTCTAGTCTATAGTCTAGTCTATAGTCTAATCCATAGTCTAGTCTGTAGTTTAGTTTATAGTCTACTTTATAGTCCAATCTATAGTTTAGTTTATAATCTAGTTTATAGTCTAGTATATAGTCTAGTCTATGGTCTACTCGATAGTCTAGTCCATAGTATAGTCAGTAGTTTAGTTTATAGTCCAGTCTATAGTTTAGTTTATAGTCTAGTTTATAGTCTAGTCTATAGTCTAGTCTATAGTCTAGTCTATAGTCTAGTCTCTAGTCTAGTCTATAGTCTAGTCTATAGTCTAGTCTATAGTCTAGTCTCTAGTCTAGTCTATAGTCTAGTCTATAGTCTAGTCTCTAGACTAGTCTATAGTCTAGTCTATAGTCTAGTCTCTAGTCTAGTCTATAGTCTAGTCTATAGTCTAGTCTCTAGACTAGTCTATAGTCTAGTCTATAGTCTAGTCTATAGTCTAGTCTATAGTCTAGTCTATAGTCTAGTCTATAGTCTAGTCTATAGTTTAGTCTATATTCTAGTCTATAATCTAGTTTATAGTCTAGTCTATAGTCTTGTTAATTGTTTAGTCTACAGTCTAGTCTATAGTCTAGTCTATATTCTAGTCTATATTCTAGTCTATTGTCTAGTCTATAGTCTAGTCTATAGTATAGTCTATAGTCTAGTCTATAGTCTAGTCTATAGTCTAGTCTATAGCCTAGTTTATGGTATAGTCTATAGTTTAGTCTATAGTCTTGTCTATAGTTTAGTCTATAGTTTAGTCTATAGTCTAGTCTATAGTCTAGTCTACAGTCTAGTCTATAGTCTAGTCTATAGTCTAGTCTATAGTCTAGTCTATAGTCAAGTCTACAGTTTAGTCTATAGTCTTGTCTATAGCTTAGTCTATAGTTTAGTCTATAGTGTAGTCTATAGTCTAGTCTATAGTCTAGTCTATAGTCTAGTCTATAGTCTAGTCTATAGTCTAGTCTATAGTCTAGTCTATAGTCTAGTCTATAGTCTAGTCTATAGTCTAGTCTATAGTCTAGTCTATAGTTAGTCTATAGTCTAGTCTATAGTCTAGTCTATAGTCTAGTCTATAGTCTAGTCTATAGTCTAGTCTATAGTCTAGTCTATAGTCTAGTCTATAGTCTAGTCTATAGTCTAGTCTACTAGTCTAGTCTATAGTCTAGTCTATAGTCTAGTCTATAGTCTAGTCTATAGTCTAGTCTATAGTCTAGTATGTAGTCTAGTCTATAATCTAGTATGTAGTCTAGTCTAGTCTAGTCTATAGCTAGTCTATAGTCTAGTCTATAGTCTAGTATATAGTCTAGTCTATAGTCTAGTCTATAGTCTAGTCTATAGTCTAGTCTATAATCTAGTATATAATCTAGTCTATAGTCTAGTCTATAGTCTAGTCTATAGTCTAGTCTATATCTAGTCTTAGCTAGTCTATCGTCTAGTCTATAGTCTAGTCTATAGTCTAGTCTATAGTCTAGTCTATAGTCTAGTCTTAGTCTAGTCTATAGTCTAGTCTATAGTCTAGTCCTATAATCTAGTCTATAGCCTAGTCTATAGTCTAGTCTAGTCTAGTCTAAGTCTAGTCTATGTCTAGTCTATAGTCTAGTCTATAGTTAGTCTATAGTCTAGTCTATAGTCTAGTCTATAGTCTAGTCTATAGTCTAGTCTATAGTCTAGTCTATAGTCTAGTCTATAGTCTAGTCTATAGTCTAGTCTATAATCTAGTCTATAATCTAGTCTATAGTCTAGTCTATAGTCTAGTCTATAGTCTAGTCTATAGTCTAGTCTAAAGTCTAGTCTACAGTCTAGTCTATAGTCTAGTCTATAGTCTAGTCTATAGCCTAGTCCATAGTCTAGTCTATAGTCTAGTTTATAGTCTAGTCTATAGTTTAGTCTATAGTCTAGTCTATAGTCTAGTCCATAGTCTAGTCTGTAATCTGGTCTATAGTCTACTCTATAGTCTAGTCTATAATCTAGCCTATAGTCCAGTCTATAGTCTATTCTTTAGTCTATTCTTTAGTCTAGTCTATAGTCTAGTCTGCAGTCTAGTCTATAGTCTAGTCTATAGTCTAGTCTATAGTCTAGTCTATAGTCTAGTCTATAGTCTAGTCTATAGTCTAGTCTATAGTCTAGTCTAGTCTATAGTCTAGTCTATAGTCTAGTCTATAGTCTAGTCTATAGTCTAGTCTATAGTCTAGTCTATAGTCTAGTCTATAGTCTAGTCTATAGTCTAGTCTATAGTCTAGTCTATAGTCTAGTCTATAGTCTAGTCTATAGTCTAGTCTATAGTCTAGTCTATAGTCTAGTCTATAGTCTAGTCTATAGTCTAGTCTATAGTCTAGTCTATAGTCTAGTCTATAGTCTAGTCTATAGTCTAGTCTATAGTCTAGTCTATAGTTTAGTCTATAGTCTAGTCTATAGTCTAGTCTATAGTCTAGTCTATAGTCTAGTCTATAGTCTAGTCTATAGTCTAGTCTATAGTCTAGTCTATAGTCTAGTCTATAGTCTAGTCTATAGTCTAGTCTATAGTCTAGTCTATAGTCTAGTCTATAGTCTAGTCTATAGTCTTGTCTATAGTCTATTCTATAGTATAGTATATAGTCTAGTCTATATATAGTATATAGTCTAGTCTAGTCTATAGTCTAGTCTATAGTCTAGTCTATAGTCTAGTCTGTAGTCTAGTCCATAGTCTAGTCTGTAGTATAGTTTATAGTCTAATTTATAGTCCAGTATATAGTTTAGTTTATAGTCTAGTTTATAGTCTAGTCTATAGTCTAATCTATAGACTAGTCTATAGTCTACTCGATAGTCTAGTTTATATGCTAGTCTATAGTCTAGTCTATAGTCTAGTCTATATTCTAGTCTATAGTCTAGTCTATAGTCTAGTCTATAGTCTAATCCATAGTCTAGTCTGTAGTTTAGTTTATAGTCTACTTTCTAGTCCAATCTATAGTTTAGTTCATAGTCTAGTTTATAGTCTAGTATATAGTCTAGTCTATGGTCTACTCGATAGTCTAGTCCATAGTATAGTCAGTAGTTTAGTTTATAGTCCAGTCTATAGTTTAGTTTATAGTCTAGTTTACAGTCTAGTCTATAGTCTAGTCTATAGTCTAGTCTATAGTCTAGTCTACAGTCTAGTCTATAGTCTAGTCTATAGTCTAGTCTATAGTCTAGTCTATAGTCTAGTCTATAGTCTAGTCTATAGTTTAGTCTATATTCTAGTCTATAATCTAGTTTATAGTCTAGTCTATAGTCTTGTTAATTGTTTAGTCTACAGTCTAGTCTATAGTCTAGTCTATATTCTAGTCTATATTCTAGTCTATTGTCTAGTCTATAGTCTAGTCTATAGTCTAGTCTATAGTCAAGTCTACAGTTTAGTCTATAGTCTTGTCTATAGCTTAGTCTATAGTTTAGTCTATAGTGTAGTCTATAGTCTAGTCTATAGTCTAGTCTATAGTCTAGTCTATAGTCTAGTCTATAGTCTAGTCTATAGTCTAGTCTATAGTCTAGTCTATAGTCTAGTCTATAGTCTAGTCTATAGTCTAGTCTATAGTCTAGTATGTAGTCTAGTCTATAGTCTAGTCTATAGTCTAGTCTATAGTCTAGTCTATAGTCTAGTCTATAGTCTAGTCTATAGTCTAGTCTATAGTCTAGTCTATAATCTAGTCTATAATCTAGTCTATAGTCTAGTCTATAGTCTAGTCTATAGTCTAGTCTATAGTCTAGTCTATAGTCTAGTCTATAATCTAGTCTATAATCTAGTCTATAGTCTAGTCTATAGTCTAGTCTGTAGTCTAGTCTATAGTCTAGTCTACAGTCTAGTCTATAGTCTAGTCTATAGTATAGTCTATAGTCTAGTCTATAGTCTAGTCTATAGTCTAGTCTATAGTCTAGTCTATAGTCTAGTCTATAATCTAGTCTATAATCTAGTCTATAGTCTAGTCTATAGTCTAGTCTATAGTCTAGTCTATAGTCTAGTCTAAAGTCTAGTCTACAGTCTAGTCTATAGTCTAGTCTATAGTCTAGTCTATAGCCTAGTCCATAGTCTAGTCTATAGTCTAGTTTATAGTCTAGTCTATAGTTTAGTCTATAGTCTAGTCTATAGTCTAGTCCATAGTCTAGTCTGTAATCTGGTCTATAGTCTACTCTATAGTCTAGTCTATAATCTAGCCTATAGTCTATAGTCCAGTCTATAGTCTATTCTTTAGTCTATTCTTTAGTCTAGTCTATAGTCTAGTCTGCAGTCTAGTCTATGTCTAGTCTATAGTCTAGTCTATAGTCTAGTCTATAGTCTAGTCTATAGTTAGTCTATAGTCTAGTCTATAGTCTAGTCTATAGTCTAGTCTATAGTCTAGTCTATGTCTAGTCTATAGTCTAGTCTAGTTAGTCCTAGTCTAGTCTATAGTCTAGTCTATAGTCTGTCTATAGTCTAGTCTATAGTCTAGTCTATAGTCTAGTCTATAGTCTAGTCTATAGTCTAGTCTATAGTCTAGGCTATAGTCTAGTCTATAGTCTAGTCTATAGTCTAGTCTATAGTCTAGTCTATAGTCTAGTCTATAGTCTAGTCTATAGTCTAGTCTATAGTCTAGTCTATAGTCTAGTCTCTAGTCTAGTCTATAGTCTAGTCTATAGTCTAGTCTATAGTCTAGTCTATAGTCTAGTCTATAGTCTAGTCTATAGTCTAGTCTATAGTCTAGTCTATAGTCTAGTCTATAGTCTAGTCTATAGTCTAGTCTATAGTCTAGTCTATAGTCTAGTCTATAGTCTAGTCTATAGTCTAGTCTATAGTCTAGTCTATAGTCTAGTCTATAGTCTAGTCTATAGTCTAGTCTATAGTCTAGTCTATAGTCTAGTCTATAGTCTAGTCTATAGTCTAGTCTATAGTCTAGTCTATAGTCTAGTCTATAGTCTAGTCTATAGTCTAGTCTATAGTCTAGTCTATAGTCTAGTCTATAGTCTAGTCTATAGTCTAGTCTATAGTCTAGTCTATAGTCTAGTCTATAGTCTAGTCTATAGTCTAGTCTATAGTCTAGTCTATAGTCTAGTCTATAGTCTAGTATATAGTCTAGTCTATAGTCTAGTCTATAGTCTAGTCTATAGTCTAGTCTATAGTCTAGTCTATAGTCTAGTCTATAGTCTAGTCTAGTCTAGTCTATAGTCAGTCTATAGTCTAGTCTATAGTCTAGTCTATAGTCTAGTCTATTAGTCTAGTCTATAGTCTAGTCTATAGTCTAGTCTATAGGTCTAGTCTATGGTCTAGTCTATAGTCTAGTCTAGTATAGTCTAGTCTTAGTCTAGTCTATGTCTAGTCTATGGTCTAGTCTATAGTCTAGTCTATAGTCTAGTTAGTCTATGTCTAGTCTATAGTCTAGTCTATAGTCTAGTCTATAGTCTAGTCTATAGTCTAGTCTATAGTTAGTCTATAGTCTAGTCTATAGTCTAGTCTATAGTTAGTCTATAGTCTAGTCATATTGCTAGTCTATAGTCTAGTCTATAGTCTAGTCTATAGTCTAGTCTATAGTCTAGTCTAAGTCTAGTCTAGTCTAGTCTATAGTCTAGTCTATAGTCTAGTCTATAGTCTAGTCTATAGTCTAGTCTAAGTCTAGTCTATAGTCTAGTCTATAGTCTAGTCTATAGTCTAGTCTATAGTCTAGTCTATAGTCTAGTCTATAGTCTAGTCTATAGTCTAGTCTTAGTTCATGTCTATAGTCTAGCTCTAGTCTAGTATAGTCTAGTCTATAGTCTAGTCTATAGTCTAGTCTTATAGTCTAGTCTATAGTCTTGGTCTATATAGTCTATTCTATAGTATAGTATCTAGTCTAGTCTATATATAGTATATAGTCTAGTCTAGTCAATAGTCTAGTCTATAGTCTAGTCTATAGTCTAGTCTGTAGTCTAGTCCATAGTCTAGTCTGAGTTTAGTTTATAGTCTAGTTTATAGTCCAGTATATAGTTTAGTTTATAGTCTAGTTTATAGTCTAGTCTATAGTCTAATCTATAGACTAGTCTATAGTCTACTCGATAGTCTAGTTTATATGCTAGTCTATAGTCTATTCTATAGTCTAGTCTATATTCTAGTCTATAGTCTAGTCTATAGTCTAGTCTATAGTCTAATCCATAGTCTAGTCTGTAGTTTAGTTTATAGTCTACTTTATAGTCCAATCTATAGTTAGTTTCTAGTCTAGTTTATAGTCTAGTATATAGTCTAGTCTATGGTCTACTCGATAGTCTAGTCCATAGTATAGTCAGTAGTTTAGTTTATAGTCCAGTCTATAGTTTAGTTTATAGTCTAGTTTATAGTCTAGTCTATAGTCTAGTCTATAGTCTAGTCTATAGTCTAGTCTCTAGTCTATAGTCTAGTCTATAGTCTAGTCTATAGTCTAGTCTATAGTCTAGTCTATAGTATAGTCTATAGTCTAGTCTATAGTCTAGTCTATAGTCTAGTCTATAGTCTAGTCTATAGTCTAGTCTATAGTTTAGTCTATATTCTAGTCTATAATCTAGTTTATAGTCTAGTCTATAGTCTTGTTAATTGTTTAGTCTACAGTCTAGTCTATAGTCTAGTCTATATTCTAGTCTATATTCTAGTCTATTGTTTAGTTTTATTAGTTTAGTCTATGGTCTAGTCTAGTCTAGTTTAGTCTATGGTCTAGTCTATAGTTTTGTCTATAGTCTTGTCTATGGTTTAGTCTATAGTCTTGTCTATAGTTTAGTCTATAGACTAGAGTCTACTGTATAGTCTAGTCTGTAGTCAAGTCTATAGTCAAGTAATAGTTAATTTTATTAGCTTTGTAGCTACTTTAGACTACTGTCCATTTTAAATCAATCTTTTATTTTTTTGTAATTTCCTTTTCTTTTGCAAATTTAAAGTTTTCACTTGCTACCAGACATAAAACTGTCTCCCTATTTCTTGTAACTTTTTGTTGCAGCTTCTATATGTTTGGTTATTAAAGTTGTATTACTGTTGTTGTTGCTGTTGTAGCAAAAACTTTACTCATGGTATTGTTTTCCTCTTAAATGCCTCGTAAAATTGAATATCAGTTTTTTTTTTGTAACATTTAAGGAAACATTTCTTTTTTTTTGTAGTTTTTGCAGCACTAGTTGCTAACTGAAGAATCCTTTTTTTCTGTTTTAGATTTTAGTACAAATCTTTTACCATATTGATTTCTTATTGCAATTTTGGTTTCTGGCTTAGTAAAGCTTATCTTAGCTGTAAAGGAAACGGATACTGTTTAGTTTTGTTAGAAGAGTTGTAGAGAGATGTTAGAATATTATGATTATTTGAAATTGTTTTTTTTTTAAATCCTTTTATCGTTTTTTTCTTGTTCCTCGTTTTATCTCTATTTAATAGTGATTTCTACAATTAACCTTATTTTTTGCTCTCTTTTATATTGTGTTTTACAAATTGTTATTGTTCCTTTATTTCCGTTTATTGAAGTTTTCATTTTTATTAACACAAATGGAAAATTATTGTTACATTTAGGGGAAATTGAAAATAGTTTTTTTCCATTAAAAAAGGAAATTTCTAAAAAAAATTATAGAAAATCAAATACTTACTCTTGCTCTCTGTTATGCTGATAAGTTTCTCTATAATGATTGCGTACGTTGCGTCTAACACTGCTGTCATTGACATGATGCTGGTGAGTCAAAGAAGCTGGCAGCAATAAAGCAGTTTCTAAAATAAAACAAGAAAAAGAATAAAACAAATTTAGTCGCAAAAAAAAACAAACTAATTTTCACTTCATTAAATTTACATGTTTATAGCTCAAACACATATACACACTCTCTCTCTTATATGAAAATATAATGACGTTCCATACAGCCTGCTGCTGTTGATGAGTTTGTTTATTTGACAGCAAACAATGACAAAAAATGGAAAAATAATATTAAAAAAATAAGAGAAAACCTCTTTATTGTTATGATCATCATCTGATATGCATATTAATATGCACACATATATATATTTATAGAAATTTGCATATATAACACCATTTTGATTACGTTCTTCCTAACACACACATACATATACTATGCCCAACACATGCAATTTACTCATTTCCCCCCACACTCACTCACTCTCTTCCTATCACACAAATGCTAATTTTGTCAACGACATTCAATTTAAATGTCATAAAATACAGACATGTTTTTGGCGTTAGATAAAGCGTAATAATATGAACAACAACAACAAAAAATACTAATAAAATATTTTCTAGGAAAATTAAGAAAAAGTTAAAAAAAATAAACAATACAGCTAGCTATGTATTAAAAATAAAGCTTAAAATAGTAATTGTAAGGAAATTAAAATAAATTAAATATGAACAAAGAAATGGATTTCAGCTTTGTAATTGAAAAGAATGGAAAAAAGTTTTCAAATATTTATGAAAAAATGAAAATCAAGAACATCCTTAAAAAAATGTAATTCTGCAGGAGTCAAGGGAATGGAATATAATCAGCATATAGTCAAGAACTAAAGACTTAGTCGGCTGTCCAGAGTGTACTTTCTAGTCCAGGCTAAATACTAGTCTATAGTCTAGACTAAACACTAATCAGTAGCCAAGGCTAATTTATTGTTTAGACTATGGACTAGCCAAAACAAAGGACCTTATAAAAGACTAGACTATAGTCCACACTAAATGTTAGTATATAGCTAAAACTTAGTTCGGTCTAGAGTCTAGTCTATTATATAGTCTAGTGCTTAGTCCATATAAGAAACTATACTCGAAACTATAGTCTAGATTATATAGTCTATAATACAATCAAAAGACAAATCTGTAGTCCTAATTATACAAGAGCAGAGAGTAGTCCTGACTAGAGTCTAGTCTATAACCTAGAATAGAGTCTACTATATTCTATGGATCAGCCTAGAGTCTAGTTTATAATACAGAACAGCGTCTTGTATATAGTACAGACCGGAGTCTATAGTCCAGTTTAGAATCTACTTTGTAATATATAACTTTTATAACACCATAAAAATCCCTTTGTTCCCCAGTTTTACTTAAAGTCATGCACTTTCTCTTTATGGGTCCTCAAAGATTAGATGCCTCGGTGTCATTTTTGCAAAAAAAGTTATCATTTTCTCAGGCTCACATCTTGTAAACTGTTTGGAATTTTGATTTACACTCTGAAGCAAAATTGTAGCTCTTGTCATTAGGAAATTGTTAACATATTAAAAATATAACATTAATTTTTTCATTTCAAGTGAAAAGTTTTTAATTGTGATATTAAACAGGCTTTATTAACGACACCAGTACGTATACGTATTAATTATTTATTGAAATTACGAATATTAAGTATACGCCTAATACCGAGAAGAACTTGCATTATGTTTTACACACTTAAAGGCGTTGATAGTTAGTTAGTGTTAGTTAGTTAGTTAGTTAGTTAGTTAGTTAGTTAGTAGTAGTTAGTTAGTATAGTTAGTATTTAGTTAGTTAGTTAGTTAGTTAGTTAGTTAGTAGTAGTAGTTAGTTAGTTAGTAGTTAGTTAGTTAGTTAGTTAGTTAGTTAGTAGTTAGTTAGTTTAGTTAGTTAGTTAGTGTAGTTAGTTAGTTAGTTAGTTAGTTAGTTAGTTAGTTAGTAGTTAGTTAGTTAGTTAGTTAGTTAGTTAGTATAGTTAGTTAGTTTAGTTAGTTAGTTAGTTAAGTTAGTTAGTTAGTTAGTAGGTAGTTAGTTAGTTAGTTAGTTAGTTAGTTAGTTTTAGTTAGTAGTTAGGTAGTTAGTTAGTTAGTTAGTTAGTTAGTAGTTAGTTATTTAGTTAGTTAGGTAGTAGTTAGTTAGTTAGTAGTTAGTTAGTTAGTTAGTTAGTTAGTTAGTGTAGTTAGTTAGTTAGTTAGTTAGTTAGTTAGTAGTTAGTTAGTAGTTAGTTAGTTAGTTAGTAGTTAGTTAGTAGTTAGTTAGTTAGTAGTTAGTTAGTTAGTAGTAGTTAGTTAGTAGTTAGTTAGTTAGTTAGTTAGTTAGTTAGTTAGTTAGTTAGTTAGTTAAGTAGTTATTTAGTTAGTTAGTTAGTTAGTTAGTTAGTAGTTAGTTAGTTAGTTAGTTAGTTAGTTAGTTAGTAGTTAGTTAGTTAGTTAGTTAGTTAGTTAGTTAGTTAGTTAGGTAGTTAGTTAGTTGTTAGTTAGTTAGTTAGTTAGTTAGTAGTTAGTAGTTAGTAGTTAGTAGTTAGTAGTTAGTTAGTTAGTAGTTAGTAGTTAGTTAGTTAGTTAGTTAGTTAGTTTAGTTAGTTAGTTAGTTAGTTAGTTAGTTCGTTAGTTAGTTAGTAGTTAGTAGTTTAGTTAGTTAGTTAGTTAGTTAGTAGTTAGTTAAGTTAGTTAGTGGTTAGTTAGTTAGTAGTTAGTTAGTTAGTTAGTTAGTTAGTTAGTTAGTTAGTTAGTTAATTAGTTAGTTAGTTAGTTAGTTAGTTATTTAGTTAGTTAGTTAGTTAGTTAGTTAATTGTAGTTAGTTAGTTAGTTAGTTAGTAGTTAGTTAGTTAGTTTAGTAGTTAGTTAGTTAGTTGTTAGTTAGTTAGTTAGTAGTTAGTTAGTTAGTTAGTTAGTTAGTTAGTAGTTAGTTAGTTAGTTAGTAGTTAGTTAGTTAGTTAGTTAGTTAGTTAGTTAGTTAGTTAGTTAGTTAGTTAGTTAGTTAGTTAGTTAGTTAGTTAGTTAGTTAGTTAGTTAGTTAGTTAGTTAGTTAGTTAGTTAGTTAGTTAGTAGTTAGTTAGTTAGTTAGTTAGTTAGTAGTTAGTTAGTTAGTTAGTTAGTTAGTTAGTTAGTTAGTTAGTTAGTTAGTTAGTAGTTAGTTAGTTAGTTAGTTAGTTAGTTAGTTAGTTAGTTAGTTAGTAGTTAGTTAGTTAGTTAGTTAGTTAGTTAGTTAGTTAGTTAGTTAGTTAGTAGTTAGTTAGTTAGTTAGTTAGTTAGTTAGTTAGTTAGTTAGTTAGTTAGTTAGTTAGTTAGTTAGTTAGTTAGTTAGTTAGTTAGTAGTTAGTTAGTTAGTTAGTTAGTTAGTTAGTTAGTTAGTTAGTTAGTAGTTAGTTAGTTAGTTAGTTAGTTAGTTAGTTAGTTAGTTAGTAGTTAGTTAGTTAGTAGTTAGTTAGTTAGTAGTTAGTTAGTAGTTAGTTAGTAGTTAGTAGTTAGTTAGTTAGTTAGTTAGTTAGTAGTTAGTTAGTTAGTTAGTAGTTAGTTAGTTAGTTAGTTAGTTAGTAGTTAGTTAGTTAGTTAGTTAGTTAGTTAGTTAGTTAGTTAGTTAGTTAGTTAGTTAGTTAGTTAGTTAGTTAGTTAGTTAGTTAGTTAGTTAGTAGTTAGTTAGTTAGTTAGTTAGTTTAGTTAGTTAGTTAGTTAGTTAGTTAGTTAGTTAGTTAGTTAGTTAGTTAGTAGTTAGTTAGTTAGTAGTAGTTAGTTAGTTAGTTAGTTAGTTAGTTAGTTAGTTAGTTAGTAGTTAGTTAGTTAGTTAGTTAGTTAGTTAGTTAGTAGTTAGTTAGTTAGTTAGTTAGTTAGTAGTTAGTAGTTAGTTAGTTAGTTAGTAGTAGGTAGTTAGTTAGTTAGTAGTTAGTTAGTTAGTTAGTTAGTTAGTTAGTTAGTTAGTTAGTTAGTTAGTTAGTTAGTAGTTAGTTAGTTAGTTAGTTAGTTAGTTAGTTAGTTAGTTAGTAGTTAGTTAGTTAGGTTAGTTAGTTAGTTAGTTAGTTAGTTAGTTAGTAGTTAGTAGTTAGTTAGTTAGTTAGTTAGTTAGTTAGTTAGTTAGTTAGTTAGTTAGTTAGTTAGTTAGTTAGTTAGTTAGTTAGTAGTTAGTTAGTAGTAGTTAGTTAGTTAGTTAGTTAGTAGTAGTTAGTTAGTTAGTTAGTTAGTTAGTTAGTTAGTTAGTTAGTTAGTTAGTTAGTTAGTTAGTTAGTTAGTTAGTTAGTAGTAGTTAGTTAGTTAGTTAGTTAGTTAGTTAGTAGTAGTAGTTAGTTAGTTAGTTAGTAGTTAGTTAGTTAGTTAGTTAGTTAGTGTAGTTAGTTAGTTAGTTAGTTAGTAGTTAGTTAGTTAGTTAGTTAGTTAGTTAGTTAGTTAGTTAGTTAGTTAGTTAGTTAGTAGTTAGTTAGTTAGTTAGTTTAGTAGTTAGTAGTTAGTTAGTTATATTTTATTTTTTTTTTTTAGTTATTTTTTTTTTTTATTTTTAGTTTATTTTTATTTTTTATTTTTATTTATTTTTAGTTAGTTAGTTTAGTTAGTTAGAGGCTTACAGTCCACATAGAGGCTTACAGTCCACACTAGGCTCTAGTCTACAGGCCAGGTTAGTCTATAGTCTGCATTAGAGTCTAGGCTACAGTCCAGTCTACAGACTAGTGACTAATCCGGACTATGTACCAAAGTCTAGGCCAACTACATTTTAATCCACAGTCCAACAACTGCTACAGCCAAACAATAGATCCATTACATTTAACATTTACCTCTAATTTTAGCTGAATTTTTATATTTTATTGTGAAACAGCTTCACTGCTGCTGTAGTAATGTTATGAAAGATTTATTAAACATCCTCATAAAACCCCTCATGTGCCATAAGTAGACAATCTTAACTTTAAGTTAATTGCTGACAAACAAGCAAATAAGATAAAATTAGTATGTATTTTCAGCATTAGACAATAGTGTGGATAGTAGAGTATTATGTTATGTGATTATTACAAACGGTAATTTTATGAGTTTATTCTTGTATTAATATGGCTATCTAAGTATATAAGCTTTAAACACACACATGCACGCAGACTCTGGCATATAAACAGACAATTAGTGGGCTTACTTGGTCGTACGTATACAGACATATACATGTATGTATGTAAGTGTGTATATGACAATGTTTGTGTTTGTTTTTAGTCCTATATAAGTTATAATTAACGTAAAGGTCTAAAAACAACTAAAAGCGTTTGTTAAAGTTAAACAGCTACAAAAAGAGAGAGTGGGAGTGAAATAAAAATGAAACGTTAGCAGAAAAGAAAGGACTCATTAACGTCATAAAAATAATTGTTAAATCAACATACTAAAACATACACATACATATGTATTTACAAATATAAACAGGCTAAAATACAGACATTTACGTTTTGTACAATAGATAAACAAATATTTAAACACTAACACACATAAAAAGCATGTGAGAGTCTTACCGAATAGAGCAGAAAAGTAATAGCTTTCCACATATCCTTACTTGTGTGTGTATTTGTGTGTTAAATGACATATTTCTCTATATGTGAAAGACATATTTATCCAAAAAATTATTGTCTTCGTTTGGCCTCGACATGTGTGTTTAAATGTGTACGTGTCAGTATGTTTAAGTGATGTTTCACCATACGTTTAAATGTAATTTAGGTGTGAGTTTAATTATACATTATAATTTTGGTGGCTTAAGTTTGGATTTTCTTTTAATGGCGAAATTAGCGGAAATTTATAATTTGGGAACCA
>NW_023997521.1:0-20977 GCF_015586225.1 Lucilia sericata
CTTATCTTTCAGTCAGTGAAATAATTTTTCTAAAACATAGACCCACATGTAAAAAGTTTTGAAATCAATTTTATATTAACTTCAAAAAAACATATATTTTAACACCCAAAAATTGTAAATACAAAAACAAAATCCAGAAATTTATTTATCTCAAATAAATACACAGAAAAAAAATTTTTAAATTTTCATATGCTTAAACATATTATAAAGCAATTTTAAAAAAAATAATAAAAGTATGTAATATGAAACATAAATTAAATTTTGTTTCTGCCATTTTAATGATCTCCACATGACTTTAATGTGGTCCAGCTATTCTTTAAGTGTATTACAATACATACATAATTTTGGTTCTGGGAGTTTGTTTATGAAATATTAAACCCAATGTTCCTGCTGTCAATTTTTTTTTTTTTTTTTTTTGATTTTGTATACGATTTCACCCACTTAAAACAGTTTGACTTAAACAATTGTCAAATAACTAAAACAAAACACACTCCTTCCTTTTGGGTTTTATACAGATTTTTTTCATCTAATTTTTTGACAATCCACCCAAAAAACAACATGCATAAAAATTTATTTTCCAAAAAATACAATAGAAAACAAAACAAAAAGAACCATAATCAACAAAAAATTTTTAGATTTCTTTGTTGTTGTTTTTTTGTTAAAGGGAATAAATATACGAAATGTCTTACATTTTAACGGAGACAAACTGACATTTGAAGTGGTCTGGGATTAAGTTGCAAGTTCTAAAGAATCTTAGGTTCACAGTACGTGATAAATTTTATATTTCACTGATACTTGAACATGACCGAGAAAAAATATAAATAACTTAAATCAACATGTTAAGGGGAACCAGGAATATGTATGTATGCAATCAAAATTAAAATTACAAAAAAATAATATATCCACATAAGTGTCATTTTAATGCGTTAAGAAAATTTATAATTTTTTTTTTTGTGAAAAAAAAATGTATAAATAAATAAGTGTAAATACTTGTACAAATGAAATGGTATTAAATCTGGCATCTAGGCTTAAGACCTCTATACATGCGCCTCCTTTATTTCCAAACAAACAAACAAACCGAGACACAGACAGAGTCATACGACTTCAATACCTTGCCGTGTGTGACTAGACGTGCCTGAGGTCTTAAGATGGTATATTAAAATTCATCTAAAGTAATTACCACATGTATGTGGCAAGAATAAACAATAATACTTTACTTTGTTTTTGTATTGTTGTATATTATAATTAATATTGTTTATTGTTATAAAATAAAAATAAATAAAAAATATTAAATAAAATATTTATTATAGATTTAGTACCACGTTTTTACACTTTAATTGTTGTTTATATTAAAATAATTCAGACAACACAAGAATTGCGATTTTCATCATACCTACTGCTAGTGACTAACTGATTACTTATCATCATCATCTGCCCATAATTACCATTTAGTTGCTTTTGCCATCCCATACAAACATATTTACATAGATAAGAATTTATTAAATAACTATAATACATAGACAAATGTTTCTGACACCTCTACGACGCATGAAGATTTCTATATAAATTATCATTATATTTAAAGCTGATTTTATTATTAATTATTATTATTATTCATAAAGTTTTATAACAAAGAAATAAAGCCAATATTTATTGTACTTGAAATTAAAAACGAAAATAGCACAAAAGCTTTAAAAATAATCTGTGTTAAAATTTATTGTAAACAGTTTCTGTTTTAGAAAAATCAACAAAGAAAACAAAGCCTTAGCAAAAACTAAACGATTTCTAGTTTTATTTTCCATTTACCACCTCTCTTTATTCAAACTCCTATCTAGTGATTTATGTCTGCCATATAAATGTTGCACAAATAAAAAACTATTTTTGACAACTTTATAATTGCACTTTTCTCATTTTGACATCCGTGTTGGTGGCGCACAAAGTAATTGAAATAAGAGAAAAAGCATATGAGAAAATATTATTTAGTTTTTTTTTTACAATTATTTATCTAGCTTGAAGGGCTTTTGTGGTATATTTATTGGGTCACACAGTATACTATAGCAAGGACTATAGACTAGACTATAGACTACACCATAGACTTGACCATAAACTAGACGATAGTCTATAGACTAGACTATAGACTAGACTATAGACTAGACTATAGACTTGACCATAAACTAAACCATAGTCTATAGACTAGACTATAGTCTAGTCTATAGTCTAGTCTATAGTCTAGTCTATAGTCTAGTCTATAGCTAGTCTATAGTCTAGTCTATAGTCTAGTCTATAGTCTAGTCTATAGTCTAGTCTATAGTCTAGTCTATAGTCTAGTCTATAGACTATGGTTTAGTTATGGTCAAGTCTATAGTCTAGTCTATAGTCTAGTCTATAGTCTAGTCTATAGACTATCGTCTAGTTTATGGTCAAGTCTATGGTGTAGTCTATAGTCTAGTCTATAGTCCTTGCTATAGTATACTGTGTGACCCAATAAATATACCACAAAAGCCCTTCAAGCTAGATAAATAATTGTAAAAAAAAAACTAAATAATATTTTCTCATATGCTTTTTCTCTTATTTCAATTACTTTGTGCGCCACCAACACGGATGTCAAAATGAGAAAAAGTGCAATTATAAAGTTGTCAAAAATAGTTTTTTATTTGTGCAACATTTATATGGCAGACATAAATCACTAGATAGGAGTTTGAATAAAGAGAGGTGGTAAATGGAAAATAAAACTAGAAATCGTTTAGTTTTTGCTAAGGCTTTGTTTTCTTTGTTGATTTTTCTAAAACAGAAACTGTTTACAATAAATTTTAACACAGATTATTTTTAAAGCTTTTGTGCTATTTTCGTTTTTAATTTCAAGTACAATAAATATTGGCTTTATTTCTTTGTTATAAAACTTTATGAATAATAATAATAATTAATAATAAAATCAGCTTTAAATATAATGATAATTTATATAGAAATCTTCATGCGTCGTAGAGGTGTCAGAAACATTTGTCTATGTATTATAGTTATTTAATAAATTCTTATCTATGTAAATATGTTTGTATGGGATGGCAAAAGCAACTAAATGGTAATTATGGGCAGATGATGATGATAAGTAATCAGTTAGTCACTAGCAGTAGGTATGATGAAAATCGCAATTCTTGTGTTGTCTGAATTATTTTAATATAAACAACAATTAAAGTGTAAAAACGTGGTACTAAATCTATAATAAATATTTTATTTAATATTTTTTATTTATTTTTATTTTATAACAATAAACAATATTAATTATAATATACAACAATACAAAAACAAAGTAAAGTATTATTGTTTATTCTTGCCACATACATGTGGTAATTACTTTAGATGAATTTTAATATACCATCTTAAGACCTCAGGCACGTCTAGTCACACACGGCAAGGTATTGAAGTCGTATGACTCTGTCTGTGTCTCGGTTTGTTTGTTTTGTTTGGAAATAAAGGAGGCGCATGTATAGAGGTCTTAAGCCTAGATGCCAGATTTAATACCATTTCATTTGTACAAGTATTTACACTTATTTATTTATACATTTTTTTTTCACAAAAAAAAAAATTATAAATTTTCTTAACGCATTAAAATGACACTTATGTGGATATATTATTTTTTTGTAATTTTAATTTTGATTGCATACATACATATTCCTGGTTCCCCTTAACATGTTGATTTAAGTTATTTATATTTTTTCTCGGTCATGTTCAAGTATCAGTGAAATATAAAATTTATCACGTACTGTGAACCTAAGATTCTTTAGAACTTGCAACTTAATCCCAGACCACTTCAAATGTCAGTTTGTCTCCGTTAAAATGTAAGACATTTCGTATATTTATTCCCTTTAACAAAAAAACAACAACAAAGAAATCTAAAAATTTTTTGTTGATTATGGTTCTTTTTGTTTTTGTTTTCTATTGTATTTTTTGGAAAATAAATTTTTATGCATGTTGTTATTTTGGGTGGATTGTCAAAAAATTAGATGAAAAAAATCTGTATAAAACCCAAAAGGAAGGAGTGTGTTTTGTTTTAGTCTTATTTGACAATTGTTTAAGTCAAACTGTTTTAAGTGGGTGAAATCGTATACAAAATCAAAAAAAAAAAAAAAAAAAATTGACAGCAGGAACATTGGGTTTAATATTTCATAAACAAACTCCCAGAACCAAAATTATGTATGTATTGTAATACACTTAAAGAATAGCTGGACCACATTAAAGTCATGTGGAGATCATTAAAATGGCAGAAACAAAATTTAATTTATGTTTCATATTACATACTTTTATTATTTTTTTTAAAATTGCTTTATAATATGTTTAAGCATATGAAAATTTAAAAATTTTTTTTCTGTGTATTTATTTGAGATAAATAAATTTCTGGATTTTGTTTTTGTATTTACAATTTTTGGGTGTTAAAATATATGTTTTTTTGAAAGTTAATATAAAATTGATTTCAAAACTTTTTACATGTGGGGTCTATGTTTTAGAAAAATTATTTCACTGACTGAAAGATAAGCCTAGTAGTGTTGACCGAAATGCAACTGATTGATGAAAAACAAATATTTATCTGATAAATTTTAGTTTTCAATGTTAAGAAATAAAAAAAAAGTTTAAGGAAATTTAAACATCATATATGATATTGAATTAAACTTTATCTTTGTCTGATAAACTATCAGCGGAAATGGGAGAAAGAAAACCAGAGAAGGAAACTTGTAAATTTTATTACAAACAAATATTTTTACAATTTGCCTGAATTTTCTTATAAAATTACCTTTTAAATGAAATAAAAAATCTCTTAAATTTGCTGAGATATCCATGATGTCCATTTCCAAAATTTTTTAGTTTTTTCAAGCTTAAGGTTAAGATATTTAGAAGTGAGAAAGTGATATAACAGAGACTAGACCATTATTTGAAAGTCCAGTCTTTAGTCTAGTCTACTGCCTAGTGTATAGTCCAGTCTATCGTCTAGACTATAGTCTAGGCTACCGCCTAGTGTATAGCCCAGCCTATAGACTAGACTATAGTTTATTTACTGCCTAGACTAGTCTATAGTCTAGACTCTAGTCTAGTCTGTAGTCAGGTCTGTAGTATAGTCTGAAGTCCAGTCTGTAATCTAGTCTGTAATCTAGTCTGTAATCTAGTCTATAGTCTAGTCTATAGTCTAGTCTATAGTCTAGTCTATAGTCTAGTCTATAGTCTAGTCTATAGTCTAGTCTATAGTCTAGTCTTTAGTCTAGTCTATAGTCTGGTCTATAGTCTAGTCTATAGTCTATAGTCTATAGTCTATAGTCTAGTCTAGTCTAGTCTATAGTCTAGTCTATAGTCTAGTCTATAGTCTAGTCTATAGTCTAGTCTATAGTCTAGTCTATAGTCTAGTCTATAGTCTAGTCTATAGTCTAGTCTATAGTCTAGTCTATAGTCTAGTCTATAGTCTAGTCTATAGTCTAGTCTATAGTCTAGTCTATAGTCTAGTCTATAGTCTAGTCTATAGTCTAGTCTATAGTCTAGTCTATAGTCTAGTCTATATCTAGTCTATAGTCTAGCTATAGTCTAGTCTATAGTCTAGTCTATAGTCTAGTCTATAGTCTAGTCTATAGTCAGTCTATAGTCTAGTCTATAGTATAGTCTATAGTCTAGTCTATAGTCTAGTCTATAGTCTAGTCTATAGTCTAGTCTATAGTCTAGTCTATAGTCTAGTCTATAGTCTATCTAGTCTAGTCTATAGTCTAGTCTATAGTCTAGTCTATAGTCTAGTCTATAGTCCTAGTCTAGGTCTAGTCTATAGTCTAGTCTATAGTCTAGTCTATAGTCTAGTCTATAGTCTAGTCTATAGTCTAGTCTATAGTCTAGTCTATAGTCTAGTCTATAGTCTAGTCTAAAGTCTAGTCTATAGTCTAGTCTATAGTCTAGTCTATAGTCTAGTCTATAGTCCTAGTCTATAGTCTAGTCTATAGTCTAGTCTATAGTCTAGTCTATAGTCTAGTCTATAGTCTAGTCTATAGTCTAGTCTATAGTCTAGTCTATAGTCTAGTCTATAGTCTAGTCTATAGTCTAGTCTATAGTCTAGTCTAGTCTAGTCTATAGTCTAGTCTATAGTCTAGTCTATAGTCTAGTCTATAGTCTAGTCTATAGTCTAGTCTATAGTCTAGTCTATAGTCTAGTCTAGTCTAGTCTATAGTCTAGTCTATAGTCTAGTCTATAGTCTAGTCTATAGTCTAGTCTATAGTCTAGTCTATAGTCTAGTCTATAGTCTAGTCTATAGTCTAGTCTATAGTCTAGTCTATAGTCTAGTCTATAGTCTAGTCTATAGTCGAGTCTATAGTCTAGTCTATAGTCTAGTCTATAGTCTAGTCTATATCTACAGTCTAGTCTATAGTCTAGTCTATATTCTAGTCTATAGTCTAGTCTATATTCTAGTCTATAGTCTAGTCTATATCTACAGTCTAGTCTATAGTCTAGTTGAAAATAGTGGAAAATTACTCATTTTTTTATAATTTAGTACTAGTAAATTTTCCATGCTTGTTCCATAATAATTAATTTTTCGATTTTAATCGCAAAAGCACTTAAATCCAACACTTGATCAAACAAAACAAAGCGTTGCCAAAAAATCAACAAATAAGTGTTAACAATTCTTTCACTCAAATCAGCACAATTCAAAAATAAATAATTACTTTTTGTGTTAAATAAAGACATAATAAAATTCTGTACCATATCAGTCAAAAGCCTGAGCAAAAGTACACAATAAAATACCATTGTCTATTGACAAATTTTGGTTTAAACAGACTCATAAATACGTAATGTAATTACAAAAATTTTATTCAATAATAAAATCTAAAAAAAAAAAACGCAATAAAAATTGTGTATGTATAACAAAAATACACAAAAGCTTAGATAAAGCCTGCATGAATTATTAAATACAAAACTAATTAGTTTTTAATTGCTAATTAACAAAAAAAAAATTAATACTTTTTGTGTAAAACACGATAAAGTAAATACATTATTATTTTATTAATTTAAATTAATAATTTGTATTTTTATGTAAGACTCTTACACTTGTCGCTCAACCCACGTTTTTAAGGCAAAACAATTGATTTGTTTATTTAATAAATTAAGTTTCTTTTTTTTTATTCGAAACCCAATTTCGGCCATTTAATGGAATTTAATATTTTAGAATATTCATTTGATATTCAGCTAGTATGTATAGTTGTACTCTTAATTAAATCGCTAGTGTGCTAAAAAAATTTTATATTATTTTAATAGAAAAAAGCTTTAGAGTCTCTTGTTTTTTTATGAAGTATAATAGATAAGGCAGCAAATAGATATTTTTTTCTAATCGAATCGAAATAAAAAAAACATTTAAAAACATATGTACATATGTGTGTATGCATAATACATACTTATGTATTTAAACAAACATACTTCTTTTGGCAAACAGATATTTAAAAGTATTTAAACTTTTGAGCTCAAAACTTTTTGAGTTCAAAAGTCTTAAAGCTTTCTGTCTAATATTAAAACATCTTATTATCTAGGATCCGCGATCAATATTTGGATGTTGACAAAAATATATCTTATTAGTTTTTAATGAATATTTTGGTCTCAGGATTTCGAGGATTTTTTTAAAATTTCGAGCAGCTTGAGTTTTTCAAGATATCATGTCATAAAGTTTGAAAGCAAAATCCGTTTTGACCATATTGTTATGTCATCTGAAAGTACAGTTTGTCGGCTTTAAAATATTGGCTTAACCTTGCTATAGATATCTTCTTAGTTTTTAATGAAGATTTTGGTCTCAGGATTTCGAGGATTTTTTTAAAATTTCGAGCAGCTCGAGTTTTTCAAGATATCGTGTCATAAAGTTTGAAAGCAAAACCCGTTTTGATCATATTGTTATGTCATCTGAAAGTCCAGTTTGTTGGCTTTAAAATATTGTCTTAACCTCTGCTATACATATCTTCTTAGTTTTGAATGAATATTTTGGTCTCAGGATTTCGAGGATTTTCTTAAAATTTCGAGCAGCTCGAGTTTTTCAAGATATTGTATCATAAAGTTTGAAAGCAAAACCCGTTTTGTCCATATAGTTTTGTCATCTGAAAGTCCAGTTTGTCGGCTTTCAGATATTGGTTTAACCTCTGCTATATCTTCTTCGATTTGAATGAATATTTTGATCCCAGGATTTCGAATTTTTTCCAAATTTTGTTGTTCTGTGTTATCTATCTTCTTTTGCAATTGGAATTTAGTAAGATTATGATGTGTCAAAATGGAAATGGTTCTTATATGTCCAGTTTCATAGAATTATCTGAAAACTTTTGTGGACTTATAGTTGAAAAACCCTCGTTTTTGACAATATGTTTTTGAGAAGTCTTAACAGAGGTAAAAACATATTTTTTGTAAATTACTTTATATCATCTGAGAGACCAATCTGTCGACTTTAAAATAAAGATTTAATCTCTGTTATAACTGCTTACAACTTCGAGATATCTTGACCTAAAGCTTGAGACAATAGTAAATTTATTAAAACTATATTTTATCTGCACTTCGACTTTATTTTGCTTTAAAAATCTTTTGTATTCCCTGATATATTATCCGTAGAAGTTTTTCTCGCATAATTAAGGCAACACCGATATCGGTATGCTGATATCTAGTGGCTTACCATGCCGATATCGATTGGCTTAACATATTACTTTAGCAAGCCCTTCAATTAATTCAAGCTTTAAGTAAACATATCTCGAAAAAGGAGAAAGATATAACAGTGATCGGCAGATTGGACTTTCTTTAAACAAATACGTTTTTGGGCTGCTATAACGTCTCAAATATGCTCAAATTTTAATACACTATATCTCGAAAACCTAATGTTTTTGAGGACAGATTCGAGTTTAGCACAGATTTAGAAAAATATATCCTGGTCTCTGGGTTTCGACTTTTTTTTAAAATTCATTTGCCCTGTGTTATTAAACAAATCTTTTTGAACTGGGGTCTTGAACTGATGATTTCATTCTCTTAAAGCTATAAACAAACCAGTACATATTTAACATATATTAAGTATGTTTACTTAATTTGTATGCAGCTGGAAATAAAGGAGTGTATACTTAATCGGTTTGGCATTAAGTTTGCAAAAAAAAATCTTTTTAGCTGGCCCAAATATAAATATTGGCTTTCAGATTTTGTGATTAATTTTATAAAGTAAGATTGGCAAAATCACTTCAAAACTATTCTAGATTTCTGATAGAGAAAAATCTATAAAAGACCCCTAATTATCCTACTATTAGACAATTTTCAATACTATTACTATAAGAGGACATAAAACTCCCCCTTTAACTATTTGTTTAAGGGAGAGGTTCAAGCTCTTAATTGACTCAACCAAGTAGTGTTCCTCTAAATTCGTTATCACCTACTATAGCAATTCAATCCTCTTTAGCTTATTTTGTGTTTGTCGCATGCTAATGACTAAAATTCCAAAATAAAAAACATATGTACGAGTAGAGTCCATAAAAATTTCACTTGTATGGTTGGTGTTCGTGTTCGTATGTATATTAGACACTCCAATACTGGTACTGATCAGTCAAATAACAACAAAAACAAAAAATATTATTAAAACAACTGTTGTGACTGTAGTGGTAACAATTAATGTTGAAAATTATTCAGAAATACAAAAAAAAAAACATACAAAGAATATTAGAAGTGATGATGGTTCAGCATGAATTGCAAAAAAGTATATAAAATGATATAGAAACCAGTATCTGACGTAGCAACATTAACAACAACTAATAATTTAGATACAAAATCAACAACATACAAAGACAATCAATAGAATAAAAAAAACGCAATCAAGCGTTTAAATACACTCACACAAAAAAATTAAATAAATAAAAGTTAAAAAAAATACAACTGTATCTATTGCATTATTGTTGTATTAATTGAAAAGTTTGTCTCTTAATAACTATAGGCCAGGCCAAGTCATTAAATTTACGCTACAAATACATTTAGTTTTAAACATTTCACTGCCATAGCAGCAGTTAAAGTTTAAGGAAGTCTGATGCTGCTGCTAGTAGTAGTACCAGTAGCTAGTCTGCTTGTCTGACTTGTTGACTCGTTTTTATCTGTTGGCCTTTGTTTATTTGTTTATACGTTTGTCCATTTGTTTAAATTGTTTTTTCTTTCATGTTTTTAGTTGATTGAAACAAATGTTGGTTGGTTAGTGGCTGGCTTGTTAGTTAAAATAATAAAGAACCGGAAAAAACGTATCAAGCCCTCATATTAACAGACCTGGCTGGACTTCTGGCATGAGAGAGAAAATTATTTCAAAAAAATTCCCGTTTTATTTTTTTGTCTAATAACACAATATCATACAATTTATGGCACACTTCAACAAAGTTCAATGATATTATTTTTAACAATTTTGTAAAAAGAAGACAGTGGGCGAAAAAGGTGTGAAATATTTGTAAGTACATACATATATGTGTGTTTTAAGATTAGGGTTTTTATTACCGGGCAATTACCGGGAATTTTCCTTATATTTTCGTTTTATAGAAATTTTCGGATTGAGCTTTTTTCTTCATAAAATATTTTGTATAAATTATGTATTTACGAAAAATTTTGGGATAGATATGGATTTTATGGAAAACTTCGGATAAACTTTATTTTATAGAAAATTTCGAAAAAATTGTTGAAAGAAATTTTCAAAAAAATGTTCTTTTTATTGAAAATTTCTGATAAATTCCCGGAAATTTTCAACATTATTGGGAGTTATAAAAAAGTTTGATTTATTGAAAAATTTGGATTATCTTTTTTAAAAAATGTCATGTAAACTTTCCGTTTATTAAAAATTTTGGATAATTTTTTTTTAAATATGGAATAAATTTCCTTTTTAAAAAAAATATCGTATACATTTGCTTTTTACGAAAAATTTTTTTCAAAATTTTTCTTTAATATATGATTTTGGATAAATTTTCTCTAAAAGAAAATTTCGAATAAAGTTCGGATAGACTTTCTTTTTAAAGAATTTTTTTAAAGAAAAGTAAAATTTTCTTTTTATAGAAAATTTTCAATAAATGTTCTTCTTCTTTAAAGAAAATTTCAGATAAAATTCTTTTTAAATTAAATTTTGAATAAATTTTATTTTTAAAGAAAATTTCAGATAAACTTTCTTTTTCATGAAATTTTTATAAAAAAAATGTCGGATAAATTTTATTTTTTAAAGAAAAGTATGGATAAATTTTCGTTTTATAGAAAATTTAAAATTTTAATTAACGAAAACATTAGATAAATTTTCATTCTAAAGGAAATCTAGAGTAAATTTTATTTTTATAGTAAATTTCGGATAAATTTTCTTTTTATGGAAAATTTTTCCCCTTTTTATTCAAAATTACAAAGAATTTAATTTTTAAATAAAATTTTGTATAAATTCTTTTTTTAACAAAATTACGAAAAATTTTCTTTTTAAAGAAAAATTTTTATATTTCTTATTGAAAATTTCGAATAAATTTTACTTTTTAATAAAATTTTGTATAAATTTTATTTTTAAATAAAATTTCATATTAATTTCTATATAATTGAAACTTGAAATAAATTATCTTTTTATAGAAAATTTCGGATAAATTCTTTTTATAGAAATTTTTTTATAATTTTTATTTACAAATAAATGTTCTTTTTAAAAAAATTTCGAATAAATTTTTGTTAAAAAAATTGTTAAAAAACTTTGAAGTTTTCTAAAATTTAAATAAATAAATTTAAAAAAAAAAATTCTGTGGACAAAATTGGCGGAATGGCTATAGTGGGCGTGGCACCTTCCATATTAATAAAATATTAAATCAGTGTATCTTAGAAGATTAACAGTTAGAGTCCTCAAATTTTGTCGGCGTCACTTTAGTGTTTATATGATTATTTAGGATAAAAAGTGGGCGGAATAGCAGCCACCTCCCATATTCAAATAAATACAAAAATTCGTTTATCTGGAAAACTATTTGTTAGAATCTTTAAATTTGGCACGAAGAACTTTAACATCCCTGTATACATGTTGGGTAATAAATTGGCGTACTACCAATGGGGGAACGCGGTACCTCCCATATGAATTAAATACAAAATTCGTTTATCTGGGAAACTAATAGGATTAGATTCTTCAAATTTTGCGCGATGAACTTTAATATTCTTATGAACATTTTTGGGAAAATGGGCGGACTTGGAACCTTCCATCTATAGTCTAGTTGAAAATAAATTAAATTAAAAAAAAAATTCGGATAAATTTTATATTTAAAGAAAATTTCTGATAAATTTATTTTAATAAAAAAATTCGAAAAAATTTATATTTTATAGAATTTTGTATTATTTATTTTTTATTATTATTTATTATTTATTTCGAATAAATTTTCATTTTTAGAAAATTTTGGATAAATTTCAATTTTAAAAAAAATTTGTATAATTTTTTTTTACAGAAAATTTTGGATAAATTTTCTTTTGAAAAAAAATCGGATAAATATTATTTTTAAAAAAAATTTCGGAGAATTTTATTTCTAAATAAAATTTTTGGTTTAATTTTTTATGGAATATTTTAGTTAAATTTCAATTCTAATGAAATTTTTGTAAAAATTTTCTATTAAAAGAATGTTTCGTATAAAATTTCTGCAAAAAAATAAAAATAATTTACCTTTCAAATACAATTTGGGATAAATTTAAATATTTCAGAATTTTTTATAAAATTCGATACAAATAAATAAATTTCGGATAAATTTTCTTTTTAAAGAAAATTTTGTATAAATAAATTTTATTTTCTAATAAAATTTCGGATAAATTTTTTTGTTTAAAAAAATTTCGGATAAAATTGAATACAAATTAAGACATTTCAGATAAATTTTAATTTTAAAGAAAATTTCAAATAAATTTTCTTTTCTAAAAAAAATTTCGCTTAAATTTTGTTAAATTTCAGATAAAATTGGATACAAATAAATAAATTTCGAATAAATAAATTTTCTCTTTAAATAAAATTTCGTATAAATTTTCAAGTTTAAAAAAAATTCGGATAAAATTTAATACAAATTAATAAATTTCGTATAGATTTTTTTAATAAAATTTCTAATGAATTTTCTTGCAAGAAATTTAGGAAAAGATTTTTTTTAGTTCTGTGTAATCTAAATAAACTTTTGCACCACATGTTATATGTTTGATGCTGGTTTAAGTTTATAAACATTGTACATGTAACTACAACAACTGCAACATTTACCCCTGAAGGTAGTAAAATATAATAAATACTTAAATAAAAATGTATTACTTTTTGTTTGCATTTTAAACATTTCAATGTTGTCCACTTTTACAGATGCCTTAGACGACTGGCTTTGTAAGTGCAACAAAATATCTTCTTGCGGTTAAAGCTGAGGTTTTAGCACAACTAACAGCAGCAGCAGCTGAAGTGAGCAACATAAGAACTGACAAACGGACAACCAGCAAAAATATATTAATCGCTTTAAATATAGACTTTTTTCCCCCTGTAAATCCAACAAACCAAGCAAACAACTGATCATACAACCGAACGACCAACTTTACCTACTGATTATCAACATTGTTTGCTTATATACAGTTGCATTGATCACCGCCTGCCTGGTTCTTGTCTACAATCTATTGAGGCATAAATTAAAGTCAAACAAACGAGGGCGTACATTTTGCGACCGAACGACCGGCCGGCCGGTTAAAGCTTTAAGAAATCACAAGAAAACTAGTTTAAAGTTTTTGTTCCCAAGCTACCAAGATTTACTATATGTACAATACATTAGATTAGTGTTTATAATTACTAGAGAGAAAAAATATAAATAAATGGACACAGAATATGTTGTCACCCGTGTTGCGATAAAATTATCATCATCTTCAGAGCACTTTGTTGTAAAGAAAATCAACTGAAAGACATGCAGCAATGAAACTGAGACTCTGAAATGTTAATGAATCATGTCAAACATGTAGGAAAGGCAAAAAATATGAACAAAATATAAGTTTGTAAAATATGTGACATTAAGCAAGTGTAGTTAAGTACACGGAGAAAAAATTAACTATTTAAAGGAAATTTAGATGATATTTTAAAAGAAAGAGATCTGTAAGGCCTATCACCATCTGTAGAGAAAGATTTTTTGCATTGAAAATCTTCTATTTGAAATGGATGTAAGGTTTTTTTAACATGTCGAATGCCGTAGCAATGATCATCATCTGGTTCTTGTCTTAGCTAAGCATTTGCCCTTTTCATACTCTCTTTCTAGAAATATATATCTCGATCACCTCTAGATGTTTTATGATATTTGCGTTATTGATTTAAAAAAAAAACAATTTTTAGTTAATTTAGCATATGTATCGCAAGTGAAGTTAAGTACACGGCGAAAAAATTAACTATTTAAAGAAAATTTTGATGATATTTTAAAAGAGAATGATTGAAGAGATCTGTAAGGCCTATAACCATCGATAGAGAAACATTTTTTGCATTGAAAATTTTCTATTTGAAATGGATCTAAGGATTTTTAGCATGTCTAATGCCGTAACAATGATCATCATCTGGTTCTTGCCTTAGCTGAGCATTTGCCCTTTTTATGCTCTCTTTCTAGAAATATATATCTCGATCACCTCCAGATGTTTTGTGATTTTTGCGTTATTGATTAAAAAACTATTTTTAGTAGTAATTTAAAAGTAATTTAGATCAAGTTCATAAACTACAACTTGGACACGAAAAAAAGGATAATGAAACGTAAAAAAAACCTAAATGTAAACTTAATACTTTCCATAAAGAAGCAACTCGTCTAGTTGTTACAATATTTATTTAAAAGCCCCGTCGTCTAATCAATATTATAATGGATTGATAAAGACAAGAAAAAAAAAACTGAACAATACTGAAAAATATGGTTTATAGATCTCCCTCTTGCAGCTAAATTATTCTGAAACCATCATATAGTACAAATATGCATGCAAACGACTATTGAATGTCAATCAATAAATATTGACAATATCATTAGTATTCGTATCATGTGCGAAAATTATCATATGAAGATTAAAAAATAAAAAAATAACAACAATTCCAACAAGTCATGTTCAAACAACAAATCATACATACATGATTGTTGGTCAATTGTTCGGGTTGCATGTTGGCAAAAGTTAGCAATATAAAAAGGTAGAGACACGACTGACACAGAGATGGTTAGAAAAGTGAGAAACTGATAAATAATAGAGAAGTGATTAATTAAGTTTTAATTTTGCCAAAGTTGGAGTAAGTTTAAAGTTAGGTATCAATGGATATCTGAAATATATGCTGATCATCATCTGGTTGTTGTCTTAGCTAATTTTTGATCTTTCAAACCAGAAAATTTGTTTCTCAAAAACCACTCTCTTTTGTGCACAGTTAAAGAAAAATTTGCCTTTTTATCTAAACAAATTATCAACTAATATCTGAAACATATAAACGGATATCTGAAATATATTCAAATTTTCTATTCCTATTGAAATAAATCGTCCAAAGTGAAATTTTAAAACTAGTTTCTATAACAGGTTTAATTAAACAATTCAATCACAAACTCTGTTCTTTCAAAAATCCCTGCTGTTCTGATCTTTAACATTGTTTTTAATGATCACAGTCTGGTTGTGGTCTTAACTAATTGTCATCCATAAATTGTTAAAGGATATTTCGGCTTGTAATAGAGATATTGTAATCTACTCTAGTTTCTTTATCTACCGATCTTCAACATATTGATCACTGACAGATTTTTGTTTAAAGTAAGATCGAACAAACGGTTCAATAAGAGATCAATCATTTATAAAAATTTTGGGAATCAGTTTGTTTTCATAGGCTCAAATAAAAAGTTTTATTTAATCAATTTTGAACTATTCTTCAAAAAATCTTGTGATCACATCGTTAGTCATCAAATACTGTAAATATTTGCCATGATCACTACTTGGTTGTTGTCCTAACTAACTATTAAGGCAATTTCTTTATCTACCGATCTTCAACATTGCTTTTCTGCACACAATAACATTGATCACTGACAGATTTTTTATATATTAAGGTCGAACAAACGGTTCACTAAGAGATCGACCATTTTATACAAATATTTGGAAAAACTCTTTAAGTTTTTTTATCAGGATCGAATAAAAAAGTTTTATATAATCAATTTGGATCAATTCTTCAATAAATCTTTTTGTTCACATCGTTTGTCATCAAATACTGTAACTATTTGCCATGATCAACACCTGGTTGTTGTCCTAACTAACCATTAAGGCAATTTCTTTATATACCGATCTTCAACATTTCTTTTCTGCATAAAGGAATGTTGATCACTGCCAGTATTTTGTCCAATTTCTTTATCTAACGATCTTCAACATTGCTTTTCTGCATAAAGGAATGTTAAGCAAATAAAAGCGAACATTTTCCACTAAGATATCGTTCAGTTTTGTTTTTTAGGTTCTGAAACTGTGAGCAAATCGGAGTTATAATTAATAAGTTTTAAAGAATTCTTTGTAAATCTCTTTGATCACATCGTTTGTCATCAAATACTGTAAATATTTGTCATGATCACCTTCTGGTTGTTGTCTTAGGTTCAGCAAATCAGCTTCTATAAAAACACTCTGAACTTCATGAAAAATTCAAGAAAAACTCGTCTTATAATTTAGATATTATGAATTGTTGCCATTTCTTTATCTACCGATCTTCAACATTGCTTTTCTGCACACAATAACATTGATCACTGACAGATTTTTGTCTAAATTAAAGTCAATGAAATGAAAGCAAAAATATTTCTTTAAAAATCGACCGTTTTTCATAACTGTAATGGAAATGATCTTCTGAATAAGTGATCAAATCGGATTACAAAGTTTCATTAAGTAAACTTTGATCAATTCTGATCTTCATTTCTGTAAAATTGCAAACTTTTCTAAAAAAAAACTTTACAAAACTAAAATTATCCCAAAAATCTGTTTGAAAATTATGCAGACAAGAGTGAAGATCACTAAAAGATCCTTATGAAAAATTTTTAATAAACCAAGTGATCGTAAATAAAAGTACTCACTCAACTTCTTAGTAGCCTATTCCCATCACTGCAGTTTACAATAACTTTCCTTAATACCCACACTTTTATGAAACTAAATGTCAATATGCCAATAAGTTTTTTTCTCTCTCTCTCCCAATCACTTTGATTGATCTGCATTTGATGGCCTGCGTAAAGATGAACACGACAGCATGTTGTGAGATAAAAAAATGCAAGTAAAAGAATTTATGATCGAACATCAATTTGTAATAATTATGGCACACCTTAAATGTTGTGGTTTTAAAGAGAAATGCGTCTAGAAACAAAAATAAAGTGATAGCTTTAGTTATGACAGCAGTGACAGTGTCTGAGACACATGGTGATGGAGACCTGAGAATTCTACAAACATATAGCACTAAACTAAACAATTTATGACAAATTATTATCGATCAACATTAAGTAACTATTTATATGAAAAAAAGTATTAAAACAATTTCTAACAACATTATCATCTTCATTATTATTACTATTGAACTTCATTGAACAATTTAACGACAACAGCATAATTGTGCAACAGACAAGTGATGTCGTGATGTGTTGCCTATCAACGTTTTGAATGACAATAGTTTGTATGTAATTTATAAAATGGTAATAGATATTTTTCTATATAGTGAAAATAACAACGATTAATTTTTTGTGGATGGGAAGGAGGGTTTGTGCCTTCATTCGTTTGTCAAAACATGTAAATTGAAAAATTGTTTAATAGTGCAGGCGTTGAGATGTATACAAGTACTTTATAGATAAATACTAAGTATGGAAAATAGTATTCAAGTGAAAAAAGTATAAACATTTTGTGCTGAGTCAGCATTAAGTGCAAATGATCGATGATCTTAGATCAACTGTCAGTTAAAAATGCATACAACTCTCAGTGAAGTATGCAGGCATAAAATTAAATGTACTAAAAACAATTCGTAGTAAATTTTAAAATGCCTATAGGGCCAGGTAGTGTAGTGTTTGGTGATAGTGTTGCTATAGTATTTGTTTCCCTACTAATTGATTTAGTGATCTTGTCCATGCTTGGGATTTCTGAATGAATTAACTCATTCATTTATTTAATTATTTGATTTACAAAGAAATCAATTTTCATTGAGGAATCTTTGACCTTATGGTACTCGAATTTCAGACGAAATTGTAACAATCGATCTCTATTTTTATAAAGTTTTCGATCGCTTTCGAATGCTGTAAATTTAAATGCTTTAGTGGCGATATTACGGTATTCGAAACTGATCGTAATATCATCGATTTTATATAAGATTTCGATCGCTTTCCAATGCTTTACTTTTCTACTAGATCAAAAGATCGTGGATCGATCTTCATAGAATTGAATTTGGTTTGAAAATTTTAATCGTCATTGGTAGATATCGGCTAACATATATAATTTCAATGAAGATTTCGCTCGATTAAACCCCTGATTGTTAGAGCCTGCGAAAATTTCGATCTTGAATTTGATTGATCAGTGCCTTGATCAATCTTCATAGACTATACTTTTGTGAGAAAATTTTAATAATCATAGGAAGATATTGATCAAACTTAATATAACTTAAATGAACATTGTGATCGATATTGAATGTCCCATTTTATTCTCTGATCATAAGAGCCTAGGTCGATCTTCATAGAATAAACTTTAGTGGCAACAATTTTAATAATTATAGAATGATATGAACCAACCTTAATAGAACTTAATGGAAATTTTGATTGTTATTAAGTTCTGTAATTGGCTCTCTGATCGCAAGAGTGTAGATCGTTTTTTGACTAGTTTTTGCTGGCTAAATGGTCAAAATCATGTAAAGATATTGGCCAACCTCAATAGTATATAAATGGAGATAGCGATCAATATCGAATTCCCCTAAATTGCTCCTTAATTGTAAGAGCTTCCATCGATCTTCATAGACTAGACTTTACCGGGAAAATTTTGACCAAAACAATATTATGATTTTCATTTAAATTAAAATTTTCCCAAATCATCATAAGAGACTGGATCGATCATTAGAATTTTTTGTAGAATTGAAATGGACAATTCGATCTAGAATTCGTAATTTGCTTCCTGATCGTAAGATATCAATTTTTATAGACTATTCTGAAGATATTGGCCAACCTGAATAGAATATAAATGAAGATTGAGATCGATATCAAATGGAGATTGTGATCGATATCAAATCCCGTAATTTCTTCCTGTTCATAAGAGCAATATAATTAAAATGAAGATTTCGATCTCGAATTTGTAATTTTCTCACTGATCGTAAGAGTCTAGACCGAATTTTAAAGATCAGTCTTTGGCAGGACAATAAACAATTAAGGACAACATCAATAGATCTTTATAGACTTTACGAGTCTAGATCGATTTTTATAGACTATTCTGAAGATATTGGCCAACCTGAATAGAATATAAATGGAAATTGAGATCAATATCAAATGGGGATTGAAATCGAAATCAAATCCCATAATTTACTCCTGTTCATAAAAGCCTGAGAAGGTATCTTTTAAAAGCAATATAATTAAAATGAAGATTTCGATCTCGATTTTGAAATTTGCTCACTCGTAAGAGTCTAGATCGAAGTTTATAGATTAGTCTTTGATGGGAGAATGATCATAAGGACAACATCAATAGATCTTTATAGACTCTACCTTAAGAAGAAACTTTAAGAAAAATATCGGCCAAAATCTATATAATTTAACTAGAAATTGCGATCGTTATTGAACTTCGTAATTTGCTCCCTAAGAGTAATAGCGTAAACTGATCTTAATAGGCTAATTGATGATACAATTCTAGTAATCAGGCAGTTTGAAGACATCTTGTATAATTAGAATTCTCTGCAAGGTAGGGTGTTTACAAAGTTGTTTATAATATCCAATTGTCTGCAACTTATAGATTTCAAGAGCAGCGCCAGTAAAATGCTTCAAAGACGGCGTAAATGTATGCTGATTTAAAAATAATCACAAATGAAATGAAAAATAATCCGCATTTCCTATTCTGGCTAAAATAAAATAAAATTATTTGTGTTGTTAAATAGTGAAGTCTCCAGAAAGAATTATGGGCCTTAATGTAATAATGTCTATAGGCATGTAAAACACGAAAAAAAAAACACAGTGAGCATTTATTGCAGTTGCATTTAAAGTGCATGCGGAGTTGCAAGACTGAAATAAGTTGTAATAACAAAAAAACCATTGTAAATATCACGTCTCTATAATGTTGGGGTGTTCTTTTTAGATCCCATCCATAGGCACTTGCTAACAGAGCCATACAAAACAAATATCACACACAAACACACACACAAAAAGAACAAGTAAATGAAATGATGATGATCACTTGATCACACTCAATGTTCAACACTAAACCAATGAATAGCTGACTAACGAAGTTTGAAATTTGTTTAATTTTTCATTACATTTTATTATTATTGCCACTACATGACGAGATGAGACCATTAAGATCGAAAATAAACTAACAATGGAATTTTTATTTTTATTTCTTTACTTGCAGGCCAAAAACTAATGTGAACACAACAGTAGCAGTCTCAGTAGTACTAGTGTTATTAGTTGCAACAATTGAAGCGTAACGTTAAGAATAGCAACGGGTCCCGACAGACAAACAGACAAATCTATTAAATAGTATAACAACAATGACTACAAAAGAATTAACTATGGAGAAATCAGTTCTAACAGATAAAAATAATACTGCTGTATATCAACAGACCACAAAACCAAAAAAAAACGGAGAGATAAAAGTGATTTGGGTCCAGATTTTGTGGCACCCGATGGCGGTTGGGGTTGGGTGGTATGTTTAGCCGCCGGTTTCAGTAATGTAAGTATATAGTTATATGCTTATATAAGATCAATTAATATTAATAATTTCCTTATTATTTACAGTTCTCCTTATTTCCCGCCCTGCAACAATATGGTCTCATTTATCGAGATCGCATGAAAAATTA